>NC_080431.1:108438203-108741939 GCF_028018845.1 Melospiza georgiana
TAGCTGAATATATATTATACACATTTTGCTTGTAATTATTCTGAGGTATTGAATGAAATAATGTGCAGCACTTTTCATAATGGAAAGTTTTGCAGCTTTGTTCTCTCATCCTAAATTGTGCCAGCTTCCCTGAAATTATGCTCAAATACTGAAAGAAAACTTTTTTGCTTTATTCATCTTAACAGAACAACAAAAGCCTGAGCTAGACAAGCAGCGGAGTAAAACTTAGTGTAATGCAGAAGAAATATTCACAAAGTCCACAAGACTTCATCATCAGTAAGCTCAAACACACACACACACAGTGGAGTACCTGCCTTTTGCTCTCTGTATGCACTAATAGCTTACAAAGACAGTAATTTTAAGAAAAAATTCTGGATTCATAGTGATAATTTGATATTTGATGCACAGAAAACAAATACTGAAGACACATATTTTTTAAAAGTGTTATTTGATTGTCAGGATATCTGTTTTTATTACATTTTAGTTTGTTTTGAATTTCATTTTAAAGCCACAATTACTTTTTCTCAACAGATTCTACTGATAGTGAAAATAACATTAAAGACCTGTTAACTGAGAAAATAGACCCATGATCTCAAGTTATATGAAGGTCCCAAAGTGCCTTTCTTATTCTGACAAGATAAGCAAAAATATGGAAAGTCTGTAATTAGAAATTTGATCATTTATATTCCAGAAAGGGATTGATAAATTATGGCATCACAATGGTATAAATATGTAGCCACATTTTCATTCCTCCTAAGCCCAGAACAATGTGAGAATAAGGAGTACATATTTTTCTTCCACTTCATAATCTGAAATGTGTTCCAAGGAGAATATAGTGCTATATAATTGGAATTGTCAGCGGGATTTGCAGAATATTAATTACTGCTTTTTGAATTGTTAACCATTAGTGAATCATAGGACATGTCTACTTGAAATTTTTCAACCTGCAAATATTAAATTAAAAAATACAGACTATCAAAATAATGGTAGGAGTAGAGAGAAACCTAATTCCTTTTCTATGGCAACTTGGAATTTACTGACAATAATGGAAATATCTGGAAAGTTCTAACTTTTTCATGAGCATTTAGGCAAATCAAAATGCCTATGGCAGGGTGGCTATGGGATTTAGGTCAGTTTTGGTGATTAATGTTAATGCTGTGAGGATGTACAGTCTTCTAGACTTGAGAAGAATATGCTTTATGTTTCATAGTTTTTACTTTAGCCAAGGAAGTAAAACCATGGAATTTCTCTAACTCTGCTGAGTACTCCAAATATATAAATAAAGAAGCAAAACCCTTTCTTTCCAGTCTGTGTATCCCCCTGATTCTGAAATTGAGAGATTTAGGTGAAAACAAAGAAATGAAGCCTAACATTTTGTGTCTGTGTAGAGCTGATGTGAAGCAAACCTCTTGAGACCCTTCAGATCAGCAGATATTGATCCAGGATGCAGCCAGGACTGTTCAGATGGGTGCACAGGTTTGAGAGGGGTGCAGGGGTAATGTACAGAGTAAATACCTGAGGAAAATTCAATTTGCTCTGTAATTAAGCAGGACGTTCTTTCCTCACCTCCTTCTTCTCAGTCTCTGGCACAGGGATTAGTGCTTTACTGCCGATTCACCTCAAGGCAGTTTCCACTCATTTGGGACCAAACTGGTGGGCAGATTTCCAGACAAATAACAGGGAAAAGATGCAGATTTACCCCTCTTAAAAGTAATAATTCCAGCAGCTGTTTGTTGGAAAGGTCTGGCACGTGTTACAGGCGCTTGAGCCTTGGCAGGGATTTTGTTCAGGGCGTCTCTCTTGCCTTTCCCAGGATGTCACAGCCCGGCTGATGAAGGTGTGACAGAGGTGCTGGTGCAGTGGGAGCCCTGGATGGCTGGAGTGTGACCTTGTGGGGCAGGAAGAGACTTTCCTTGGGCCAGACTAAGTCTAGATTCAAGCACCTGAACCAAAGCAAGTGAAAGGAGGAAACAGACTGTTCTGTGCTGTAAATAAGAGCCTCCTACCCTAAGTAAAGAAAAGCATCATGCAGCCAATGTGTTCATATGCTCACCCTGTGTGTACATAATGCTAATGACAATCTGGTGCATTAGATATCAACACTATCAATAATGAAATATTATAAATTGCAGTCATCTTGCTCTCTTACTCTACTTTTCCAGGCCTGATTTCAGCAATTCTGTATTTTTGCTGTCTCCCTCTTATCCAAAGAAAACCCAGCCAGGCTCTGTAGGGTTACCATGGAGCTCCTTTCCCACTGGAGAGTAAGGTTATATGAGAGTCCTGACTTCTTTCCTGTCTCTTACATCCACTAATACATCCCTCTGAAATGTGACTGGGGGTCTGTGAGTCCCAGGAGAGAGGCCCCAAGGAGGGGAGGAGTGGTGTGAGGGAGTGCACAATGTTTAAGGGAGTGAAAAGCTCAGGAAGTAACCTTGACCCTTTTCATGGGAAGGGAATTGGAGCAGGTAGATATGGGAGGCATCCTTCAAATCCCACTGGGAGGCTGAGAGAGAAACTTGAGCAAAAGGAGGAAAAAGGATGGAGATGGCAAACAGGAGGGTGGGTCTGAGGGGGAGACCCAAGCGGACAATGGGACTGAAAGGACTGTGGCTGGTGTTAGTGGATGGGCATGGAGGAGTGCCTGGAAGGGGAGATGTGAGCAGCAGCACAGCTGTTGGAGCTGGGTTTGGGAGATCAGGTGCAGAAATGGGGCATCTGGCCAGTGAACATGGGTCAAGGAATCTGAGACAAAACCAGGGCAATGACTGTAAAAGAAAAGGGGAGAAACATCATGAACTGCTTGGATGGTGGTGTTTGGATGAAGCATATAAAGCAAAATGACAGTCTGAGGCAAGGAGTGGACACTTGAGTGAAAAGTCACAATAGGTAGAAAAAAATCTATTTCTATTTGAAGGCAAGTCCACATTTAAGCATTCCTCTGATGTTAGAAAATAGACATATTTTTCAAACAATGTCTCATTACATAGTTTGGAGATGTAAATTGCTAGTCTTGTCAGTTTCTCTGTTTCATATATCTGTCAATAATAATTTGTATCTTTAGTCAGGATTAATTAGATATATTTTGTCCAACTAATTGCTATTAAAATAATAGAAATTCAATGTATAACATGCACTAAAATAACAGATTAAATGTTGGTTTAGTTAATATTGTAGAAATACAAGAAGTCATTAGGAAGTTCACAGCTTTGGTGCTGCTGCATTTGCATACTTACTATAAATATTTAATAAAAGCACTAAATCTGTACAGATCTGAGTGGTCAGTTTGGTCTAATTTGAGCTCCTGCATACAGGAGCATGAATAAATATATTAGGACGAGGCATTTATGTAATACCTGACTTTAATGATTGTTGGAGTAAGAGCATGTCAGTAAACAATTCCTAAATTAAGAGATCCTTCTTCATCTAGAAAAAAAAAAAAAAAAGAAAACTCTCTGCCAGAGTTTCAATGTGAATAGCTTCTCAGAACCTCAGAACCACCATTTTTCTGTGTAATAATCAATGAGGTTTTTTTTTTTCAAATTTTGGACTTCAGATTTGAAGTCTGATTATTAACCAGTGGGAACATGTCACTGAAAAAATCAAGTACTTGTTGTAAATTTAGACACCTGAAATTAGAAGACACTTCTAATTTTCTTTCTGTGGTTCTATTTCTCTTCTGTAGAATGGGATAGTAATGAACTCTTCTCTCATAATGGCGCAGAAATTAATTTATCGATAGCTATGTAGAGTCAAAAAATCTGATGAGATATTGCAATTTGTTTGCAGAAAATGATTTGAAGCATCTAACAATGAAGATGAAAGAGGATATTGAGTGATTTGTCATTAAACAAGTACCACCCATTATAAGATTGAATGCAGCAGGTCTCTAGGGGAAAAAATGATGTATTACCATGTCAATAAAACATGCATGGGCAAAGGGGTAAGAATATTCAGGACTCAGTTAGTTTAGCAGTACTCTGGGTGTTTTTAGAATAGTTGGTTAGTTTCTAATAAGTGAATCTTTACTCATAGTTTGAGTTCAATGGAGAAAAAATTAATTTCTTCTTTATGCAGGCACAACTAAAGGCACAGCTAAGCAGATACATGTGCCACAGAGGGAACTGCTAATTCTTCACTTATACTTTCTGAGTCCATTGATAACCATGAAAAACTTGAAGCAAGTTAGCAGTGAAAGGATTTCACTCCAAGAGATTTTTATTTATTTTTCTTTACTGATTTTAGACATAAGAATTAAACATTTTATGTTTTAAGTAAATAAACAAATTTGAGTCTTGGACAGTGCTCAGGTAAAAAAAATCTTTTTTAAGTTTTAAAGATTTTATGTGAAAAATAGCTACCTTTTATATATATATATAAATACACATATATATATATATATATATATCTTTAAATTATGGACATTTTTTCCCTTGGTTACCTACACTGTAGAAAGTACAGAAAGTTTAAAATCAGTGGAATATACTGTGAATATTTGAACTGTATGTGCACAAAAAGAAAAAAGAATAATAGATATTTCAAGCCTGATTCTGGAAATTCTAGGGGGATTTTTGGTGGTTTTTTTTCCTCTGAATATTGAAGTTTTATATTTTCTTTTCCTGTTCAAAGATGGTTGAAAGTGATATTTCACTATTTCTTATTTTTAAAAAAGTACAGAGAGTGCTATTGTTTTTCCAGGAAAATGGTTTGAATTTATTGAAATGAGGCAAAACAGTTACCTATGCAACTTAAGACCCGAAATGTCACTTAAAACATAAATAAATCCCATTAATTTATAGGGAGACATTTTTCTATCACTATTCATAACACATGAAATTGAGCAGAGCATGTCAGAACCAGTACTGATTTGGGGAATTATATGTATTGAGCACTTCAATGTTCTGGTTATTTATTTAGGAGAGAAAAAGAGGAAGAAGAAATGGAGCTAAGAGAATGCCAATTTCTTCACTGCCTTGAGTGCAAAATAGTAATCAGTAATCTGACAATACAAAATTCTGTTCGCAAAATATGCAATTGGTTTAAATCTTCTTTTTCTTGTCCTTACCTCATCCATTCATTTCCTTTCACCTAGAAACCGAAGACCTGAAATAAACTCTTCCTTCCATTTACATAGTCTGACAGCTTTCAGCAATGAGATGACAGGTTTGGTGGATGAGGGTAGAGGAGTAAGATTTGTCTTGATGTAGCAAGACTTTTGAGGCTGCCTCTCAGCATCATCATAGACAGGCTGATGAAGTTTGGCTTAAACAAGGGGACAGTGAGGTGGACTGAAATCCAGCTGAACATCTGTGCCCCGAGTTTTGTGAAGAGTGGTATGATATTCAGAAAAAGGAAGAGCCAAGTCCTGCCCATGGGGTGGAACAGCCCCAGCCACCAGTGCAGACCAGGGGTGGCTGGAAGGCAGCTCAGCAAATATTTAATGGGAAGGAATCCAGAGGAAACCAAACTCTTCTCAGTGGTGCCCTCTGGCAGGGCAGATGCCATTGGGCACAAAACAAAACTCCTGAGATTCCTTGGGAACACAAGAGGTGATTTATGCTGTGAGGATAAACAGTGGGACCGGTTTCCCAGAGAGGCAGCGTGAAGTCTCCATCCCTGGAGATATTTAAAACCCTGGACACAGCCTGGATGCTGCTCTGGGCACGAGATGGGGCTAAAATATCCATGGATTTGCCTCATTGTTTCTGTGAGTCCGTGCCATGGACTTCAGATAAGGCTTGTGTTATGTCTCTGTGAAAGACTGATCAGAACTGAGGCAGTATTTTGTCCCTGTTAAAAATGTCTTTGTCTTCTTACCCATGTTGCTTAATTTTCTGTACTTTGGGAAGATTACACCTGTGTGCTCTTTTTTTTCTTGTTTTTCTTGTCATGTTCTTGTTGCTTGTCAGAGAAAAAAGTGGTCACAAATTTTGAAATTACAGGAGACCTAATGAAATTATTGTGTTTGGAGACCAAATGTTGCTTCACTGCCAGTTAGTTCATCTCTCTATTGGGGCCTACATGGTGAAGACAATGGATTTAATTTTTATTTGCCTTTGAGTTGGTATGTGCACCATGTATGTACCATGACTTTTTTGAAAAGTAAAGAAGGGTATGCTGTGAATTTTCTTTACTTTCATTATCAAATCAGAAGCTTCAGGCACAGAAAAAAATAGCGGAGGCAGTATTGTAAAATGCAGGTCTGCCAACGAGGGGAGAGAATGATGCATCTGACTCCATCTTATCACAAGGCTAACTTATTACTTTATTATGCTATATTATATTAAAGAATACTACACTATACTAAAGAATACAGAAAAGATACTTCAGAATGCTAAAAAGATAATAATCAAAACTCGTGACTCTTTCCAGAGTCCTGACACAGCTTGGCCAAAGAGTCAAAACAACTCACAGCAGAGTCAAATCAAGCAATCACCTGTGGGTAAACAATCTCCAAACACATTCCAGACAAGCCCAACACAGGAGAAGCAAATGAGATAAGAATTGTTTTCCTTTTCTCTGTGGCCTCTGTTGCTGACTTCCAGCTTCCCAGGAGAAAACTGTGGGCAAAGGAATTTTTTCAGAGAATGTGAATGCCACAGGCAGAAGAAGTCAATATCTCTGTGCATTCACAGTCATGTGCTGAGTGTGCATTTATACAAGCATTGGGACAGAAACTGAGTGTGCAGGCAAGTATGACACTGTGCATCACTTCTTCATTTTTAAGCAGTTTTCCTGAGAGATTTTCCAAGAATGTTTTGTATTTAAAGAAGGAGCAATCAAAAGGTTTTCAGACCAGGTACTAAACAGTTAATGGAATATATTCATTATGTCTTATTTTTAGAAAAACAAATTCAAGGAAAATTTTTCCCAATTATCTGTCATAAATAATTTAAAAAGAAATCATTCTTCTAACCTACACTACACTCAACTCACTTTTTATTCTTAAAAGGACATGAGAATATTCTAGCTTTAGATTTTTTTGAAAGCATTGGTGTGAATTTTGCTTTTTTTTCTATTTTCACTTTCTCCTTACTTGTCAAGAACAGTAAAGAGGAAAGCTATTAAATTAACTCATAAATCTTAGAAATACCATTTATACTTGGGCTTCAGGAGTAGTAGGGCATCCATTCTGGCCTTAATATCACATGTTTTTGTAGCTGCCATTAAAATGTCAACATTTACTATCAATTACCCCAGAATCATACTTGCAGTATTTCTCAGTAGCTAAAATAGGAAATAGCAGTAGTATTTCAAATAATGTAGGGCTTAAATTGTTAGAAAAATCCACCATAATTGATACTTTCAGGATTCTTGAAAATCATAAAAGGCTAAGGAGCAGTAATCATAAAAGATCAGATGAAATATACATACAGTGAAAATTCAAGTTATTAGCAGCTTGCTAATTTTCTTGTTTAAAAAATCAGTAATAAGTTTGTGTTAGAAAAATGATAGGCTATTAGGAGATTTAGTTTCCCTTTCTGCTGTGTTGTGTAAGATTTTGAATTATAGGACACTGCCACTTTTGCAAGATTTTTTTCTAATTTGCTAAGTGTAACTGAAAATTATTCTTTATGAAGTCATTAAAAATACATCTTTAGTAATATTTTACTATAACATAACATTTATTCCAAGGAGATAAAGAGGACACAGATAAAAAAGGAGCTATGTCTTTTTGAATCAATCAGCATTATTCTTATAATTTACTCACAACAACAATTTCTTTGTGATTTGTTTATTTTTTGCTTAATTTAAACTATTATAAGTAGAAGTGAAACTTGAATAGAAATGAGGAAGTCTATAGTGATGCACAACTATTCTGAGACACCCCAAACTCCTTCTCTGAGGAATTGATGCTGTTCATATTAATGTCAAGTATAATATTCTAATTTGATTTCTGTTGAAATAAAATGGAACCCTCATTTTGAAAGATCTCAAAGACCTGGTTTTCCACTCTGCTATAACCAGGCAGCAATGACTAGAGGTCAGAGAAAAGAAAAAAAACTGTTTCTATATAGGCACTTAAACAGTACACTAGGTTTTGTTTCCTTATTTCTCAAGCTAATAACAACCATCAGTGTTTACTACAGATTTTCCAACATGGTAGAATTGTTTCATGCCCTCCACTTCTATCTCTGCAAAGACAACATGAGCAAACCTTTGCTGTATAATGTGTGAGCATTACCCATTAACTAACATCAGTTTCTGTCATTCAGAATATAAATGCTTGCTCTTCTTTACATACGTTCTTCAAGGAATGAGTTTGTCTTGTCCATGACATTTTTCTAAAAAAACCTGGATGTGCTGTAACTGTTCTGCATGACAAATTGGGGGTGCATGTTTTGTAAATAATTGTCTTTCTCATTTGGGAATTACCTTCTTTTTGCGTTTTTGTAAGAGTTCTGTGCTCTCCAACCAGGTTCTTTCAGATATTCCACATAATATGTGGAGGGATATCTAATTCACTTGTATGAAGGCAGTTGATGTTCCATGGGATTTCTGATCTAGCAGGACAGTACAGAATGTACCATATAACACAGTAAAAATCTAAATTACCTTAGAGAAACACAGCAGTACCTACATTCCAGTCACAAGTCTGTACTCTCACCATCATCATGCTGAGCATCCCCCCTCGTCAGGAAGGCATATGGGAAGGTTAAGTCAACTCAAACCTCTGGAGCTCTTCAAAATTTCTTTGTTAATTTTGTGAGTTTTACACTCTTTGCTGGACTAATCCACAGCTTCTCTTCCTTAGATATTCAGTCTCACCTGTGCTAAACTGGCCAACTCAGGGAGACATTCCAACTCTTCTAATGAACTTTTACAATGCCAGTTGATCCACCCAGCTGTTGATGGCTGCTTTCCTGAAACAAAGGCCAACTATGGTCCCCTTGGGGCTGAGTCAGCTTCTGTATAATAGCTTTGGTCAGCCAAACCCTGCATTTTTCTCTGAGCTTCCTGGAATATCTCCTTGCCCATCACCTCTACACCTCCTTCCATTGTAGGGTTTCTTGGTCAGTCATAATGCTTTTAGAAAAGGGTCTTGGGTATGAAGATGACAAGGAATTCACAGAACATTTTGCAGTGGAGTTAAATATTTCAGAAACACATTATTTGGTTTATAAAGTCCAAAACCAGCCATCCTCATTAAATAAAGTTAGATTCCTCAGCCTGTTTCTGTAGTACTCATGTATTTGCCAGATCAACAAGATATTTGATTTTAAGAGCTAAAGTAAAAGGACTTGATATAACAAAAACTCCTGTGTTTCTTGAAAATGAAGCTGTAAGTTTTATTACTTTGTCATGTAAACTTTCTAAATGTCAGTGTACTTCCATGGTATTTTCAAGAAAACCCTAATAATCCAGGGAAAGTAGACTAGCTTCTATTTATGTCAGACCTGTGGACATAATTTGTAGATCCAGAGCAGTTCTTACATGGCTGTTGCAATTTAAGTGATGATTTCCCACGTCTCCTCAGAACAAGCTTCTGCTGCAATGTAACCTTTCTCTTTTTCTTTCTCTGTGCACAAAGACATGCACACCCATGCAAGTACATCTATAAAAATAGATGACCCAAAAATCTCTCTAATTTTTGCTTCAGCTGGACTTGTGCTTGTTGAATGTACTTCAGCTTGATTTTTGCATATAATTTCATAAGTAAAAAATTATTTTCATTAGTTAAAAAAAACTTTTAAATATTTGTGACTATCTTTTATTCTTTCCACGTGACTTTATAAGAAAAATCTTGAAGGAAATGTTCATTTCATTGCTTTAATCTTCCCTTTTTTGATAAACAGTAGATAATGTACTGTCCATGAAGATGTGCTTTAATTAATTGTGAAAGCAAATGTTCTGTTAATACAGTTTCTAACTGCAGAACATCACTGTCTCCATCTGTGTGTGCATGTGTAGGTGAGCTTTTCCCTCCTTAAGGTTTCTTGCTATTCTGAAACAATGCAAATTCTCTTTGTTTGTTTGCCAATAAGTGTGGTGATATCAAGATATATCAGGATGTCAGTGACTGTTTCTTATTAATACAGTTGGAAGTGGGTTACAACAGATACTCTCAAGACACAAACTGGACGTGGTAAAAACTGCACATGATATTTTCAGAACTTGTCTCTAGTGGTGGAAATGTAGAGAATTTCTGAATTATGAGATGAAATGGCTATCTTATTTCCACTCTGCCATTTTTTCCCTTCCCTTTTTATTCATTTCCCCATCCAATGTGTTTGTCCAAGCTCCAGAGTTGAGCAAAGACAAGAATTAAATAACCAACCTTCACTCCTACTGTCTGCTTTTTATTCCTAGTATTTGTCTCTGGGTAATTGGAACTTTTAACATATGCATTATATGTTAGATATACCACTTATAACATTAGATAACCAGACAACTCAAGACATAGTCTTTGAGAAATGCCTCAATCAAACAATTTGTCTTTAACAACAAATCACAAATCTAACATAGGGATGTCCCAAGTTGAAGTGTCAGCTGTTTAGAGTTTGGTTTTGGACCTGTGGCATAGTGATTCTGCTGAAAATAGGAAGAATTCTGCAATATTTCTTTATCAATAGATTCTCTGTTATAAATGCAAAAGAAATGATGACCAGAAAAATCTGTCATTCATGCAGAGACCTTAATAATTTAATTATCAGAGTAATAAAAACGTATTTTTTGTGGTGTCACATCTTAAATCTCTTTTTACGCCCTTAATATTTTGAATAAAAATTAGTTCTGATGCCTTGTTACCCACTGGAAAGTATTACATCACATCACACTTGTGAATTATTTATGCTTGCTTGCAGTAGCAGAATTTTTTATGTTGGTTTCTCTAACTTTGTGACCCTTGAGTAGTCCCAAAAATTGCTTGAGGTTTGAACTTAAAACATTTATTCGCCTTGTCAAAGGTGATCTTCAAACCCTGGTCTGTGAATGAGGGCTCTGAGCCTCAGTCTCTCACCCTCAGCGTTACCACGTTCACTCCCTGGAGATCACAGACCTGGATCATGAGAGCCACAGCCTTTACAACAATTCAAATTTAATTTTTTTTTCCCCTAGGATTCAGGGACAATTTCAGCACCTTCTTTTCATGGGGCTTTCCCCTAATCTTGCCACAAGGGAGAGCCTAAAAGTCTTAGCTTGAAAGTGAAGTTGTGAAAGTAACAAGATTAGAGAACTGCATGGAAAAAAGTGTAGAACCTGAAATGTTTCCATGCAGCAATTTCTGTCAACCTAATTGACTGAGAAAAATTTATTAAATTGCTGGAGAGCCTGAGGGCTCATAGGTCAAGTGGACCTCAAGGTACCATTTCTGTAAAACAGCAACAGATGGAAGGTATCTCTCTTGGAAAGCCGCCAAAATCATAATGATAGTGATGGGCAGAGACCTGCTGAGAACAAATACCTTGATAGGTTTCAAAAAAATTGCCATTAACAGTGCTCTTTTAGGATTAAAAAAAAAAGATGACTATTTTGATGTTGAAATAGAACCTACAAAATCTCTTCCAAAAAAATTTATTTGGAATTGTAGAAAAACAAAGGATAAATCCTTACTGTTGATAGAGGTAGCTTTAATTGTATCAAATTAAATCCATCTATAACTTTATTATAAATAGTTTCAATAATGCTTTCATGCCCATCATGTTCTTCTAGACATAGACCCTATATGCTAGCAATTTTCAGATCATTTTGGAAAAAAAAATCCATAAAGTTAAACAATTATTATATATTTGAATATTATTTATTCTCTTTTTTACTTCTTTTGTGACCTTGATCTGTCTACTGGACAATCTAATGTAATATTGATCCTAAGTCTGTAGGTTTTTTAAAATAAAAATATACATACTATCTCTGTGGCAAAAAGATATAGGATGAAAAATTAGAATAATGAGTTGCCTTAAGCTCAATGACCCTTATATTTCTTGATTAAAAAAACCCCACTAATAGTGGGATTTGCTTTATAAATATGGATTGAAATGGGTGAAGCTAGGCAGTTACTCAGGAAAGAATTTGCATAACAAAGGTACAACAGTCAAAGGGAAGTTCCTGTAAACAGCATCATAAAGTCAGATTTTGGAATATCCTAATTATTTTCTACACTTCATCAGTTCTTTGAAAAATAAACACTTCATACTAAATAAGACACTACCTGGGGGATATGACTGACCTTTGTAAAAGTGACAATGTGAAAATGCTGTGGATAGCAGCAGTGACCACAGTGATGACAGTGCTTCTAAGTGTTCTTTGCCCCTTTTATGTGTCAGTGACACTCCAGAAAAGAAATTTAAATACTTCTACTCCAAGCAAAATGTTTGGTAGCTAATATTTCTGAAATTTTCTGTATACTGCACGTCATATTTCTTTGTAGTTAGATTAAGTAAGCAGTAAGCAGTAAAAGGGCTTTGTGTTATTTGGTTTGGAGGTTTTGGGGTTTTTTTTGGTTTTTTTTGTTTTTTTTTTTGTTTTTTTTTTTTTTTATTTGTTTGTTTTTGATGTTGTTTTTGTCCAATTCTGATATGCTTATTAAATCTTTTTCTTAGGCAAATATCCCCAATTAATAAGAAAATAGTAAGGATCACATAGGGGTTGTCTTCATAACTTGATGAATAACAAAGAAGAGTAATTACAAGAGACTGAGGGAAGGGCGTAATCAACAATATTTTTTAAAACTCTGTGTTGAATTAGTCTGTTTCCTTGTCTTTTGCCTGTAGACAAAGTCCCCTAAGACAATTTTTTATCCCAGGTGTTCTGTATTTTTGCTACCCTCAGCCTAGAATTAGGCCACCAAAACCTATGAAAATTGCTGTTTTGCAGTGAAATCAAATATTACACCATCTTTCCTACCCTTTGCTTTTGTGTATTAGTTGGACTAAAGGACACTAAATCACAAATTTTCTACCCTTCATTTAACTGTATGTATTCCATTTTCACACAATACATCTTCCCCATTTCTGTTTTCCACACCTTTTCATTTAGAGGGAAGGCAACTCTTTGCTCTTTGCAATTCAGTATTTAAATGTTGTGGTTTGTGGTAATTTATTCACTATTCTTGCTTCTGCTGCAAGTCACTCTTGTTTACACTGGGATTTTTTGATCATTGAAGTTCAGTCACTGTGTAAAGAATTTTTATCTTTGTAGTTAAAATTTTGTTTATGTACCAGCTTGACACTAAACAACTTGAAATGAATGCAAATTCTGTTAATTTTGTTGAACTCTTCATATCCTTTCATGACAAAAAATTTAAGTTACATCCAAAGAATATCAATGGTTTTATCCACCTTGTTTGCCTTTTTTGTTAGTACTATTCCTTTTCCCTAGGGATTAGAGGTAGGTTGACGTGACAGGTATTATACATTTCTTCATTATACATTACAATCCTTTTTTTCCCCCGGAACTTGTGTTAATAGGTAAGAGAAAACAGCAAAACCAGCACTCCTAAGCATGAGGAATGCACAGGAGTGTACTAAGGACAATGCTACTAAGGCAAAATCCACCTGACTATTAAACTTGTAAGAAATGAAACTGCCACTCTCACAGAGAAGGGAGATAAAGAATATTTGGGTTTGCAATTCATAGTCACGCTTCACAGGAAAGATTGAAGATATAGGATATATGTATATTTATGCATATATATAGAGAGAGGATATTCTAATGTCATAAACTGGAGAGAGGTCCCAGTATCTTTTCTATGAAAAAGCAAAAAGTCATCTGTAAGAAGGCATCCACTTGCATACATATTTAATGTTACCCTGCAGAGACCATGGAAACTTCTCTTCACTGGGCTGTGATTTTATGGGGGAATACTTTAGTGGAACAAAATTCATATCTTGGTGATTTAATTTTGATGAATATGAACACTGAATTGCTCTTCAGTATACTTCATTATTACAATACCAAAAAATCTTTTCTAACCATGTTGAATACATGAAACAACAAGACTGCCAATGAAAAGAGGTGATGACATTCTGTTTTTTTCACATTTAACTATTTTACAAGAATCTATTAATTGCCTCTGTCAGTTGTTAAAATAAGTAAGCAAGATGCCCTCTGCACGTCTATCAGGATGACTGGCCTAATCAGGCTCAGCAAATTCAATGAGTATTTTGCTAAGCTTAATTAAAATTCAGCCCTGCGTTTGAGTAAGCCGCAGTGGTTTGGCAGACCTTCAAAGGGCTACACTGCAGCACAACAATAAAAGTGATAAAGGCACACAAGAACAATAAATATAATGCAAATGTTCCCATTATTACAAATCAGGTATGCTATTGCTCCTTTAACTAGTTTCTGTTTTCTGTGGTGATAAAATTCAAAGTTTTGCATTTTAAGTTTTCAATCTCTGTGAGTGTTATTCTTAGCCACATACCATTTTATGATTCTAAGTAATTGAAGTGAAATAATTCTAACAATTTAATAAAAATATGTATATTATTGCCAGTGCTGAGAGAATTGCATGGTTTTCTTTGGAAAAAATTTCAACAGGACTTTTGCTTTGCAGTGGCAAAACTTCAGACCCTTGGGGGGTAACACCTCAGCTCGACCAGTTACTCCTTCAGGTATATTCTTCATTTACATTTCTTGACTGTGTGACCTCAGGTCTAGATTTCTCCTAGCATTATGTAAATTGCAGTTCTTCAATATTAGACATTAAATGGAGCCTTCCCTGCAGGTACTTCAGTTTTGATTTATAAATTAGATTTGAATACCATCACAGATACTTTTCTTTTGTTACAACATTTCTACCATATATGTTAAATACTTTTGGAATGCTTATTTTTCACGCCTCATGAAAAAATGTTGGTTAGACTATATTATTTTTTCATAATTCAAGTTTCTATTTGAAGAAAAAATTGTTTTACTTCTTTTGAATGGCAAGGACTCTGCATCCCAAATAATTTACAGCCCACTCCTGTCTTGTACATCATGATGGTTCCCTTACCCTTAGCTTTGTATCCTGGTTTAGGCCACTGATATTTTAATATTTTGTTTTCATTCTTAGAAAATGCTACATGAACAGTCAATCTTGGCTGAAGATTTTTTTTTCCTTGAAAAAGTCATTATTTGGAAGAGTTATGTCATTCCCTATCTTCTGTGAAAAGGAAACTAACAATTATGGTAGCAGATTTTATAACAACAAACAAACCCATTTTTCAACAACTAGAGAAGCAAAAGGGGAGCAATCAGCAAAAACTGAAGCAAATGGCCATTACTATTGAGCACTGTTACTAAAATCAGATTTTGGTCATAGGAAATAAATATTAGGATTATTTAGAATGAAAAATGGTAATTCAGAGATAAACAATGATAGAAATATCACAGAGTGAAGTGGCATTCCTAGCTAATGGCATTTTGTGTACTTTGATGTTTAGTATTTGCTGAAATTCATTATCTCTGTAGTGGCTTTTACAATCAGAATCATAATTGTTTTTCAAGATAAGTAAAAAACCACTTAAATGCCTATAAAACATAAGAAAACATACCTAACAATAAGAAAATTTCTGCGTTTGATATTGAAAGTATTCTTCTTTAAAATAATTCAACATGCTGCTAATGATACTACTTTCACAACTGAACATAGAATAGAGTCCTTATTCATGTGAACTCCATAAACCCTGACAAAGCAGTACAAGTCTGAAGCTTCTTCCCATTTCCATGGGAGCAGATGATCTCTCTGCCATTTTTTCATTTCCCTTTTCTGCAAATCCAATCTGGGCTTTGTTAAATGAAAACCTTTGCTTTTCTTCAGCAGATGTGCAGAGAGCAGATCCTTTACCAGGTAGCTCAGTCACTGGCCGTTTGTCCTGCCTCCATTCAGCATTTCTGTTGTACAAAGATAGAAATGCTTCCAGAACATTTAGGATATTTACAGGTAATGGCAAGAGGAATAAAAGAAAATTGCAGAGCTTATGTTTTTTAATTTTTTTTTTAAATTCACTTTATTATTTTGTTTTTAAATATATGAAAATATCTTGTTAAATGAGGAAGATTACTAAGCATCCAAGGTGCTGAAAGATTGTGAGTACTGCCTACAAACTATGACTAAACATTTAATTCATATTAAAAGCCATTCTTTACAATTCAGTATTTTTCCACACATCGTGACTAAGGATACAAAGTTATGTAAATCTTTATAAATGAGGATTCTTTCTAACTGTTTTCCCCAAACTTCCTTCTAATAGCATGAACAATTAATCACTGTCAGTAAAAGGATCACTTAGAGGCAAATTTTTTTTTCATAGAAGTAAAGACTCATAAAGAATCAGATTATTTTCTAAATACTTACCTCAGTTCTCTTTGTGCTTTGAGAGATAAAGTGTGACTAACACAGTGAATGCTAAAAACTTACATTTACATAATAAATTAGAATAATGTTACAGATCTATTGAAATATTTTAAACGTTTTTTCCAGAAAAGTTTGATATGGAATTAACATAGGTCTAAAATAACTTGTAATTTAATGTTTTTCTGAGCATTAAAACAATATTTGGTTGGATGTTCTGCTTGGTCCATGACAAAATGACTTTCAATAAACTAACTTTGAATATGCTATGAGAAATTTTTAAAATAATAGAGGTCAAAGAAGTTGGAAGATTGTTCAAGTAGCTTGTTAGACAGCTGAATTTCCCATGTAAGAGTATGGAATGTGAAATTCCAGAGCAAAAATTCTTTGTTCATACAAATATCTGTCTTTCTAAGTGTGAAATTCTCGAGACCACCTCAAAGTAGCATTAATATTAAGTAATTTTAACATCAAGGCCCTGACTTTTACAAGACAAAAATGGGACATTAGTGGAATTGAGGAACTAAGTTAGATCTTACCTTTAATACAGATGTTGTATAACAGTCAGGTGTGTACCTGTATATAATATTTAAACTGAGATACAGTTGCCTTTAATCAGACTTTCCTTGCACAAGTCTGTAGCAGCATCTAAAGAGCAATGCCCATGAAAACTTTCTGGATGATCTTTCTGTATTGATCCTCTCTTTTCTCCAAGCAGGAAAGGTTTTCCAGGTGCTGGCAGCATTCATCAAAACCGCTGTACAAGCCATAGAAATTACTCTTTTGTTTCCCATTTCAGTGCTCACAATTGCTTTCTCCTCTTCCCTTCAGTGCTTGCCACAGTTTTCACCTTGTAAAAGTTTGGGAGCTTTTTTACCAATCAGAGGTTCAGGGTTTCCACAGTAATTATATAATACAATATATCCCAAAGCACTTTACCAGTTTGTGCAACTTTTTCATTGTCTTTGTCTGCTTTCATAAGAACATTAGGAGTGATCCTCTCCAACTCTTTGGGGTGCAGTTTTGTCTGAGATTACCACATACAGCATTTTGCAAATTAGGAAGGAAAAACAGCATAGAATTCATAGCTGATTTTTGTATTATTAATGGGTATCAGTTTAACTTTAATTAATCTGAAGAGACCTTATTAGAAAAACTAAATTGGAAACTAAATAAGAAATGAAATGGAATTGAAGATTTGTTTGATACTATGTCAAATCTCTGATCTGACTCAGTGGGCTGGTGTGCAAGTGCCTGTGCCAGGGAATAAGTGAAATTTTACCTTTGGGTCAGAGTTGTAGGGGCAGATAAACTTCAAACAATAGGGCAGCCACCATCAGTAAGTGGTCAGATCTGACTGTCTGCAAGCAAAGTGTCACTCACAGCTGAAATTAGTATAAATCAATCATGAGATTTATAATTACAGATATTACAATACTTGGCATTATTAAAATTCACAAAAGCTAACAGCTAAACATTCTAGCCCCCAGAGGAGTGCTGGGAGATGATCAACAGAAAACTGTTAGTGTAGTAGTTTAATAGTATTAGTTGAAGCTTTAAGGAAAAGGTGACAGCTGATGCACAGAAGCAGAAATTTGCTTCCAGTTGTTCCACTAGCATTTACTGATAAATCTGCAGTTTTTACTTTGTATTTTGTCTTGTTTCTGAAATTGCAAGATTAGTAACAAACTGAACTCAGAGCTAGACAATAAAGAGGGAAAAAAGAGAAGCTGTTCCCAGAGCCCTCACACATGATGCAGGAAAAGGAGAGGTGCATGGTGAAAATTCTGGCAGTCAGGACCATGGATATCAAATTTTTTGTATGACACTACTGTTACTACTATGTTCATTTATGTATTTTAAAAATAAAATACGTGGTCATTTGTTGTGGTTGGTATGCAGTTTGTTGTCTTGGGTCTGGGTTTTGGAGGTTTGGTTTATTTGTTTATTTGGGTTTTGTTTGTTTGGGGGGTTTTTGAGTTGTTTTTTTTTTTTTTTTTTTATTGTTTTGTTATTTTTTTAAGATATGCATTTACATATGGTTAAAGCAGAAAAGTATTCATGGAACCTAAAAGCTCAGCAAGCAATGGAAAAATATCAGGTAAAATCATGGATAAAGCAGTAAATAAGTGCTTCAAACGCTTTGAGTATTTCAAGTTTGACAGTTTAGTAGACTTTAGTAAACTTTAGTTTACTTCTACACCAAGGCTTGAGAGTACCTTTATGGAAATTAGTAAAATCTACATCCCCTCCTAGAATTTAGTTTTATGTGCAGTACTTCATAACTGCAACAAAGGTAAAATAACAGCAAAAATAAACATGACCCCTGTGTGGGTTTGCATTCAGCCCCAGTGCTCTGCCACATTCACCTCTGTGAATCAGCTCACCAGGATTTAGGGGCAATTTAAAACTGTACAGGCTGCCTGAGCTACTCCTGCATATTTGTTCATCACACACAAAAATCTCATGGTGTGCCTGGGTGCCATTCATGTGAACACCACGTTCATATCTATCTCATGCATGTTTAATAAGTACGTGCATCACATTTCATGTCTATTTTACTGTGCTCATGCGGATTTAGTCTACCTTCAGACACATGATACTTGCCTATGTCTTACTTCTTATTAGAAAGTATTTGTCTGCAAGGTGGAATTTGGCTAAAGTGTATTTCACTATTTAAGTGTTCAGCAGCTGTAAGCCTAAAAATCAGTGTCATTTTAGGAAACATCATCTTATTTTACCCCGATATTTATAGATTGAATCATTTAATAATGCTGAAATTTATATTGATAATTTTCATTCCAGTTCAGATTATTTTAATATTTAAAATTTGAGGGGAATGAGCAGGTAAAGATTTTTATTTTGCTTTCTCACTCTTCATCTGGTAGTGTGGGAAGAAGCAAAACACCATTGCTATTGAATTACTTTCCACTGACAAAAATAGATCTTTTCATATTTTTTTCTTTTTCAAAATTAAAACTTTGCCAGTGACCTATTTATAGCTCATTTCACTTTATGTTCTTTTGTTCTGTTATTTTGGGCATTACAAATTTCAGAGCACAAAAGGGATGAGAAATGTTTTGCACTTAGTTCAGCATGGCTTTAAAATTCACAACTTTTCTGAAACACATGGGTATATGCTGAAACTTAAGTTATTTTATGATCTTTGAACCCAAGAATATGTCAAACTCACTGCATTAATTTACTTGTTGTTGTGCCTTCTATTTAATTATATCATCTCATGTCTATACACTTGAAAAAATGGTTGGACTGTTAGGTTCTAATCCTATAAATTTCTCTCGGTGCAATTATTTAGGCAAAAATTGTGTTCCTAGGAGTTTCTGGGTGGGATGAAGTCTGTGGTCCTGTGAGATAAGCACCTAGAGAGCCATAGAAAAAATTACTTTGTCTTCTTACTTTGTTGATCGTGACATTTATGATAAATTACTGTTTTGATAAATGTGGCTGGTTGAAGTGGATTTTGATACATGAGATTAAAATGATGCTAAGAGTGATATCTGAAAACAGTATTTGAACATTTATTTTCCAGTAGCTTCAAAACCTGATAAGATGGCATGTGTTCCTATGCTGCTATGTTTCTGAAGCTATTGTTTTCTCTCACAGAAGTAAATAAAAAAAATTCTTTCTGAGTCATAGGCATGAAGAAAATTGTGCAAGTATTGTTTTCCTGCCCCACCCAGTAAAAAAATTGATGTGGTTATAAGATTATATGGTAAGATCCATTAATGGATTTATTTTTTCAGAAGTATTAATATTACTGTAAAGTGCAAAGCCTGACTATCTCCTCAAGTGTAATAGCAACACAAGTCCTTATCTGGAATCAGTCAAGGATAAATGTACACATAAATGTACAAGGCACTCTGTAAGTGGAGCTCACTGTTTTACACCAGTAAGAAACTCTTTCACATAAATGTGATGAACCAATCCTCCCAGTCAGTGCTGATCTAATCCTAAATATTCTTCTTGGTTGGGAAATGCAAAACTCTGTCTTGTGGATGTGAGAAAAGGAGAGAAAATGACTCTTAGTGATTTGCACAAGGCTACATAGTAAATGAGACGAGGCTAGAGCTTCTGAATCTCTTATTATGAAATCATAATAAATTTTATTAAATTATTGATATTTTAAGTATAATTCTGTTTATATATTTATAAAATAGCTTCTTAAATTTTAAGTTACATGAGTCCTTTAGCTGCAGCCTCCTGATGTTACTAGCTGTGCAATTAAAAAATGCCAGGCATATAAACATATGCTTAACTATATCAAATTAATAACTGTCAAGAAGTAATTAGCAGAAATTAATTTAATATTATATCTTTGCTGTAGACTTAAAAATTCACATAAGAAAACGTTGATTTATATGTTGAACTTCAGATTTTGCTGAGGAAAGTTTTAGGGAAAGGTCTTTCATCCCCTTTTGCCTTCAAATTTTCACTTAGTATTCTGTTCATACTCAGTTTTAATTGCCACGTTATAGTTTGCAAAGATGGTGTGCAGCTGTAAAATGCTGCACTTTATTGCAGCAAGAGGAATATTTATCTGAACAGATACATTACTGTTACTGTAAAGAATGAGCCTATTTTACTTTATCAGCAGCTGAGGGGAAGGTTAATGGCTGTGATGTATCTTTTACGTTGTCTGTGAAACATGGAGTGCTCTGCACTGTTAAGATTTACAATGTGGAAGACAAAGCCTGTGCTATTCCAAGCACTCTCTTAACAGCACACTGTAAACTTGGGAATTAACTTCAAAACCCCTACATATCTTAAAAAAAAATTAAGACTGGAAAAGAAAATAATTTCTTCTCATAAATCCATACTTTTAAGCCTAAGTGCATGGAAAGACCTTATAAATTTTCCAGATGTCCTATGCAAGCAAAGAATGCAAATGACCAGGATGTTTTCAATATTCATTGTATTTTCATCTGTAGTGCAGCAGGATAGAGGAACAAAATCATACAAAAATTGTTTAATTTTTACTGGAGAAAGAGTCAGTACCTTCAGAGAGGACATGATCATCCTTTAGCCTGTTATTGGGAGGTCAGGTCTATTCAGCAAGAGTATTCAGCTTAGGTCTACGTGAATACAGTGACAAATATCAGGGGTAAGGAAGATACTCAGCTCTTGGGGTTTCCATCTTTTTTTTCTTGTAGCTGAATAGCAACAGAATGGTGACACACCATCCCAGTGGGATGAGGTGTCCCTGTGACTGCTGTCTGGGCTGCTGTGATGCCATTCTAATGCCATTCAGTACAGGAATAATTGGGGCTATGTCCATTGAAGATTATGTATTCTGTACTTGTGAAAGCTAGTGATAGCACATGTAGAGCCTGATCACTTGAACACGATTCAGAGCTGTCTTTTAAATAACTCTGTCATACCTCACATAGGAATGGTTGAGCAAGTTTTAGTTGAGCATGGTTTAGTTGAGGTGTTAGGGTATGGGTTGGACTCGGTGATCTTTAAGGTCTCTTCCAACCTTGTGATTCTATGAATTCTGTGAACTCTGTGAATGCAGGAGTAGCATTATAAGTCACCAAAAAGCCAACTGAGAAGAGTCCCAAATGAGTGTGTTTATTAGAAATATCCAGTAAGACAGAAATGCGACATTTGTTTTATCATTCTGTTTTCTAGAGTCTAGATAACTCCTTTGTATGGCTTGAGCTCTCATTTATGAGTCTGATTTTTTGAGAGGGCTTTTATCCCACACCTGTGCAAAAAGATTCTGCACTTCCACCGTGCAGTTCTTCTGTACTGGAGAAGAAGGGAAGTTTCATTAGGTGTGCAAAAGAACATGAAAGACAGTAATTTTCCCAGTAAACAATTCAAGTTTTTGGAATTGTCAGTTTTACCTCTTTCTTCCATAGGCATCAATATATTTGTACAAATTTGGTAATTTGGGCCAGGAATCAGATCCCACACCTCCATCCTCCCAGCTAAAGGGATATACCACTGAAAAACAGTGTCAAGTTCCTGTTTCTCTACTGTTTTCTCTGCTGTACTGGAGTTCCCTTCAGCAAGCTGACCCACCTTTAATTTCAAGCAGATGAGTAATTCTGACTTCCTCTGTAGGACAATCATAATTAGTCTTTACAAACATTTCCTACAGCTTTGATTTAAAATACAATTCTGTTGGATGCTGCAAACTGTAATAGTACCCAACTGTGTTCTCTTAGGATTAAAAATTTATGTTCCTGGGTCATGTTCTATTTTCTTCCTGATCTAGGATCATAGTATTTCTGAACAAGTTCAAATGTAGAAGGAGCATCAGAACAAGAAGCCACTTTGAAGTTCCTCTGGTAATAGTAATGATATTAATTACTAAGTACAAAGTTTCAGAAGATAAGTTAAATATCTCAGAATCATACCTGTTAAGGGGTGACTTTAGAAAGACACCTGAGACTGTTCTCATCATGTAGCAATCAGAGTATGGCTTTCTTTTTGCCATATAATTAGTTACCATAAAATGTTACCATAAAACCAGCCTTTGTTACCTGCAGGAGAGTCTGTCTGTGGATTTCAGCTGTGTTAGCAGACAGTTCTTGTGCATTGTAGAGAGAGTTGGAACCACCAAAATATCTCAGTAAATAATTTGGTACATTTTCAGGTTTTGAAATGTAAAAGTTTGTTCTGAGAAGTAGAAGGAAGGATATCAACAGGGTCATATTGATATTGCTTATTAGAGTTTGTGCATTGAACTCTCTGACTTTCTGTTTCGTAGCTAAGAGAATAATGTTCAACAGATTCACATTATTAAGTTTTCTCTATTTTATTTGTACATCCTTAATTTACACTGAAAGTCTTGAACTAAAAGCTAGGATTATCCTGATAAAATCTTCCAATGATGATTAATTTTGTTTCCTGAAATATACTGGATTTTTATTTTCCACTAAGCCATTTTGGTCTGGTTAGGTTTCCAAGATTCTTTTAATATATTGTACTTTTTAAAATGTAATCCATTATTATAGCTCCAGAGCTTCAGTTTGAGTATTTTTGGAATGGTGTATAGTTCAATGGAAGAAATAAGTGTTTACCTAGTAAAAAAATTACTATTTTGTTTTTGTTAAGTACCACATCAACCAGAGAAAACTAATTGTAGTTTTATGTATTAAAATTATCTTTCCACAAAATGATAAAGAGAAAGATAACTTTCTCCCTTTAGTGAAGCTTTCTCAGTCCACAGGGAAGATATCATTAATTGCCTGCTTCTCTTTCTTCTCATTTGATTATTTCAGATAACCTTCACAGACTTTCCAAACTTTTCAAATGAGAACATCCTTCTTTTCTTTAGAGTAAAGTGTTAAGAACATTAACAACCTTCCATCTGCAATATTTCATCGTCTGTCAGACTTAACAGAGACCTAAAAAAAAAAAGAAAGATAAATGTTTTGGGATAATTCTGTAATACTTTTCTTTTGACATTAAATATCTTTGTGAGAAAGAGCTGTAATAGCCAATGTTGCTATAAATGTATATATGTGCTAAAAGTAAGGGTGTAAAATATAAGGCTTTTTCTTTAATCAAGTAAACAGACACTGGTTTGTTTATTAAATATATAATTTTTTGTTTCTCATACACAGTGCTGAAAGGAGGAGGTCAGTGTGGGAAGCAGCTGGGAAATTTGGTTGTAGGTGCAAGTCTGAGATCCTAACTTATCTGCTCTTCAGCTTCAGGAAAACTTCACACTTCTTATATCTCATTTTTGATAACCAACGGGATTAAAAAAAAAAAACCAAAAAACAAAAAACATGTGCTGTGCAATTAATACTGTGTTCATAGAAAAAAACCAGAATATTTTGGATTTGAAGAGGCTTTTAAAAGCCATCTAGTCCACCCTCCCTGCAATGATCAGGGACATCTTCAACTGGATCTGGTTGCTCAGAGCCCCTCCAGCCTGGAATGTGTCCAGAGAAGGGGCACCTACCATCTGCCTCTCTGGGTTATCTGAACAATCTGTTCCATTGTTTCACACACTTCATTGTAAAAGATTTAATCCTCATATCTAGTCTGTATCTGCCCTCTTTTTGTTTAAAGCCAGTACCCCTTTTAAAAGAAGTCCAGCCAAATTCTACATTTCCAATTTGACTTTATGGCTCTTCCCATTCTTTTTAGTATTTTGTGGTAGCTAGAAAATGTCCTTTCTTTTTAGCAGAAGGAAATGCATTATTTTAACTTTCTTTTGTCCATCTTTGTTGCTTCTGGTGACATAAAGGCTTCCTTGTCCCCAAGATCAGCTCAGCTGCTCAGGGCATGGTGCTAAATAATTATAGGTTTGTGGGTTTAGTCCCTGCACGGGCCATTCACTTAAGAGCTAGATTTGATGATCCTTGTTGGTCCCTTCCAACTCAGAATATTCTGTGGCATTTTGTGATGTATTTAATGCCTCTCTTTCAGGGATCATGTTGTCATGATACTTGCTTGAGAGCAAACTTCCTAGAAACTGTTTGAATGTTTTGTATTATTTCTTTGTTTTATTGCTAATTTCAGTCTCAGTTTGTTGGACTACTCTCTGATTTTGCTAGGTCTACTATCCATATTGCTCAAACTGATGGCAGGTTTCCCAATCCTTCTTTGTAGAAACTATATTCCAACATATTCCAAGGAGTACAGTGTCTATGCATTTCTCTCTTTCTTGCAGCCAAACTCAGAACATGCCTTTCCAAGATGAGTGATGATACAAGTAAATCATTTGTGACCCCTGCAGCAATGCCAAAGCTGAAAAAAACAATCCCGTTGAAGGCCATTAACAGCCATAACATCCTGGATTCATAAATCATCTGGTTCAGTTTTTAACTGCTAGTTTTTGGGTTTTTTCACTCCAGCCCTTAAGGAAAGAAGATGCCACAAAGCAGAACTGTATAAGGCTTAGGTGTGAATGCCCTAAATTCATTCCATGGCTCCCTGTTCCTGCATCTGTTCCACTTGGTAAGGCTATCTGCAAGCCTTCAGGTGAGAAAACCAGATGATGTAAGTGAAAAGACACAATAGTGTTCTGCTAGCATCATGAAAATACCAGCTTTTTCAAAAAACAAACAAACAAACCGAAAAAAACTCCAAAACAATAACAAAACCAACCAGAGATTTCAGTTTAAATTACAACTCTTAAAAAACACTACAGAATAGAATTTAAATAATGAAACTTCTACTAGAATAGCTACAGATTTAAATAGTACACTTAGTTTCTGGAAGCTACATAATTCCCTCCAAGCTAAAGTTATCATAAGCAAGTAGGTCTGGAATTAAAATATTAATAATGAGACCACTTTAGGCAACCCAGAACTGCTCACTCTTCAGAAATTTGGTTCCCAGCACTGAATTTTGCAATCAAATTAAAGGAATTATCCTGCCATTTAAGTTAGATGCAAGCTTTGTCTCACACTACAGTGGTATCAAAATTTAGGAGCAACAAGATGTTCCTTTCCAACCCTGAGGGTTTTTCCACATCTTGTTGCCCTTCTAAAGGCCTCATTATATTCAGGTTCCATTTCCATTTTTTCTTTTATAAAACCTCTCTCAGTGTAATGCTATCAGTGAGAAGAAATATATACTATAAACCTGGGATAAATAATGAGAATTGACATTACCAGGTCAGAGTAATTTTTTTACTTTTTTCTGGTTCTGTTTTTTTCTTGATTACAAATATTCTTCAGAATTCTCATCTACTAAGGTCTAGCTGCTGTATGTAAATGAAATATACTAGTGGTTAATAATGGTTGGAGATATATGTGCCGCTGAGGGTTTTCACAGAGCAAGTATTATAGATCTGAAAGATCCCTAGTTCAAAATGTATGGTTAATTATGCTGGAAAATATTTCTGAAATTTCTTACTTTCCAAAGTGTATTGATCAAAATCACAAGATTGTTTTTTCTCAATTGTTAAACATTTTAATAATATCACCAGTCTCATTATTTGAACTGTAGTTATGATCACTATGGAAACTCAGATTTTTTTTCAGATTCAAAGGGCTTATTTCATCTAATTTAGGTAAATAAAATGAGATTAGCATCTCTCCTGAAAGAAAAAAAAGGCTTTGTGTTTTTTGTTTGCTATCACAGAAATATCTAGTGTTTTTTGATTTTTCTATTTCAGCTATTTTAGTAACCTAACACTAAAAAGACATAGCAAAAAGCTGCCTAAAACAATGCAGATGGTTCTATTGAACAAGAGAAAAGCAGTCACAATATATTGGTATGTAGACCTTTTTAAAAACATTGAATAAAGGTCAAACTATTTTGAGAGACAGATTACTGAGGTAAAAATATATTTTCCATATGTTGAACTCTGTTTCTTCTGTTCTTCTTGCCTTTCCTTCTTCTCTTTCCTCTTCCTAATTCCTATTTGGAAGATAAGGACCAAATACGATTGTTATACTGCTGCTATTGTTATCACTATGGCAAGCCATATCACTATTACTTCGATTTTTCTTTATTCACAGGTCTGAGGAGCTAGAATGTGGTGTAAAACATCATACATAGATGAAGTTCTTCTTTGAGACATTTTTATTCCAGAAGTTATTCATTATGTAATCCAAAAGCATTGCCAAAATTAAACCTTCCTAACTATTGCAAGAGTGAGATAGTCTTTCTGCATCACTTATATCCAAATGCATCTGCTTAACAGCAGAACTTACCTCACCCTAAAAGTGCACATCTGTAGTGCTTCTCTTAAAAAAGCAAGTTGAGATACTATTTAAAACTCAATCTCAAGTTTGAATTAAGTAAATGAGAATTCAGATGTGTCAGTTTTGTGTATTGGGGACAAGGGGAAGATGTTTTAAGGAGAAGTTAACAAAACATGCTGGAGTTTTTCCCATCAATGGACAAGCAAATTAGGGAAAGGAATTACAGTTACTCAACATTTTCTTTTCTTCATGTCTGCTTTGCCTGGGAGCTTGGGGAAATGTGGATGTGCCTGTGCCTGTGGGGTCTCTCTTTCTTCCTTCAGCCTTGATGTTCTGCCCTTTCTTTCCCTGCAATTGCCTGGTGGTTGAACCCAATGGAAAATCCTACAACCCCAATAAGACAATATTTCGTTATGTCCAGATCAGAGAATTGGCAAATTTCAAGGATTTTCTTTTCTGTCATCTCTTGATGTCACCCTGAACCTCTAGTGCATTTTTGCTATGATACTTTTAACTAACCCTTTGAAGGAGAACTATATGAGGACAAAAAACCTGAAATTGATATAAAACTTCTCTTGAAGGCATACTTAGATTCAGTTTGCTACAACTGCATGTATTTTCTCCTAGATTTAGCATACTTCATTGAAAATTTAATTTAATTTTTATGCCACTACTTAGAATAGTAGGCTACTATTTATCTTGCATTTTTACTAGGCTTAAATAATTGTGATTATGTAAGAACAAAGATATAGTGATAATAAATCTATTAAGTACTGTATTTTTAATCAAACATTGTATGATTGTTACAGATTTCAAAAATAGAAAACTAAAGGAGAAAACATGAACTGATTGAAGTGTCCATGCATTGGTTAGTATGGATAGTCTCCAAAATTAGAGAATTATTTTAATTTTTTAGTTAACAGTTATTGAACTTCCTTACAGAAACTTCCTGCCTTCCTTTGCTTTCTATTGAAAGAAATGGAGAAGTGACACAAAGTGTTCCCATTGCCAGTCAAGCATCCATTCCACAGGTTTACAAAAACTGTTTGTGTTTTTATGGGGCAGTTTCAATACAGAAATGTGGAAAATAACAGGAATGCATGCCTGAGAAATTTTATTTACAAGGTCAAAATCCTATAGTGCAGAAAGATAGATTTGCTCTCGTTGCTATAGATTTTTTGCTTGACCTACTCATAGACCTAGAACTGCACCGTTACCTTCCTTATCCTCAATATTACATATGAGAAAAAATGAAAAGGTTTGTTTGATAGTCTATGTTCTCTGACAGGAAAAAATAAAAGGCATTTTCTCTTCAAGCTAAAGTAGTTAATTTATTTGTTCTTTCATATTGTTTTTAAAGCTGACTTCTTCAGATAAAGAGATTCAGACTTTTCCTCTACAATCGTGTACAGAATCTAGAATAAAATCTTTCAACAATTTTAATTTAAAGTACATTAGTAACTTAACTATATTTTCTTATTCCTGTAAGAAAATCAGAACTGTAAAAGGATCATCAATGTTGAAATGAATATACAGAGACTTTTGTCATACTGAGCACCACATTTTCCTGTGATTGTAAATTTTTTAGTGATAAGAGATTTGCACCTTATGAGGTCTAATTTCTCCCTCAGATCTTGGAGAGTTTTTTTTATTAAGAAAATAAGAGGAAGTTTTCAAAACTGGTTTGAGTGCTTGGGGCATAAAGAAAGAAATATAATTTTAGCTAGGGGTTGAGTCCAAGATGCTCACAGCAGTTTACTATGGCAGAAAGGGATTTGTAGTAATGTGAGTTCAGAATTGTATGGTCTGAAACACATGGGCAGCAGTCAGAAAACTTTGACGTTCAAGCCAATTCCATGCTTAACATTTGCTGAGCTTTTTATCTTCATGCAACAATGATCTTTTTACTAATACCTGCTTTTAATCCAACCAGTGACATTGTTTTCAAGCTGCCTCATGAGCTTATTTAAACATATATTCGGGCAAGGTGGACATTCAAGTGTGCAAAAAAAATAGCTAAAATACAAAGTTTTTCAGCAGTCACTGCATTAAGAATTAAGAAATGAAGATTAAGATTATCTAGGTAAAGTCTATCTAGTTTCAACCCTCCTGCCTTGGGCAGGGACAGCTTCCACTAGACTGGGCTGCTCGAAGCTCTGTCCAGCCTGGCTTTGAACAGTGACAGGGATAGGGCTTCTCTGGGCAACCTGTGCCAGTGCCTCACCACCCTGACAGAGAAGAATTTTCTCCTAATATTTGATCTATCCTACCCTCTTTCAATTTGAAGCCATTTCCCCTTGTCCTGTCACTTCATGCCCCTGTGAAAAGCATCGGTGGCTGTTTCGTAGCTCCCTTTAGGCTCTGGAAGGTGCTAAAAGGTCACCCTAAATTCCTCAATTCTCTCAACCTTTCTTCATAGCAGAGGTGCTCAATCATCTTTGTGCCTCCTCTGGGCTCACTCCGACAGGGCCCTGTCCCTTTTGTGTTGATAATCCAAGACCTGAATGCATCACTCTGGGTGGGGGTTCAGTACACTGGGATTAAAACCATTTAGATGTGAACATTCTTCATGTTCTGAGGTTGGAAGAAGATTTTTTTTTGCAGTTCAGCCTGGCATCTTGAATTGAGGTTGGAAGAAGATTTTGTTTTGCAGTTCAGCCTGGCATCTTGAATTGATTCAGCTTAATCAATGCATTGAGATAATTTTCCAGCACTGCAGTGTAGAGCTATGAAAGGTACTTCCAGGGATTATAGCTTGCAGGTATTTTATCTGAGATCAAGAGACAATTGACAGTACACTATCTGGGTATTTAATGATTTTCTCAAAATTAATTACTTCCTTTTTAATATAAAAAGGTAAACATGGTCATCAATCTGCTATGAAAGAAGCAATTCTTTGTTCAGGTGCTCAGCTACTGAATGAATGAAAAGTGCATTATACCTTTATTTATTTTATGATGCTTTTATTATGCAAATATTACACCAATATATTTCTATAAAATATACTCACATTTAAAGTAAAGATTTTACTTTTTCCTCTGCTGTTAAAAAACTTGTTAGGTTCCTTTTCTGGTAGGCTCCCTGTAAAGACACCTTGTTACGCTGAGCCAGCAGAGATTAGACTAAATGAGAACACACTCGCTATAAATTTAACAAGGTTCATTTTCTAAAGCAACTGCTTTATGCATCTGCAAATGGAAAGAAATAGAGCAGACAACTCCTAGTTTTTCCTACACATATAAAAACTGAACAGTGAATGTCTTGATTTAAATCTTCAAAGAAATACTATTTTTATTACTTCTAGAACAGAGTACAACTCTCAGAAAAGGGGGAGATGATGGAGGATTTTGGGGTTTTGCACCTGCATAAAAAAAATGACTGTTTGGCTTTTTACTTCTCCACAACATTTTTATAAATGTTGGAGTGCAAATCACTGGATTGTACCATTCTGTAAACTCCTCGATTAGTGATTGTATGAGGCTAAAATGTTCCTTAAGTTTCAGTAGTGCATGTAAAAACTGCTTCTGCAGCATGTTTATTCTATCCATTTTGAGATCCATCCAGATTCGATCCATTTCCATTTCAAGTCACTAATAATAATTCTACTGACTGGAATGCAACAGGATCACTAGGTTGCATATCAATTGCTGTTAGCCCATAAGGTGATTGAGTTTAAAGGCAGGAGTAGCCTTTCTAGCAATTGACTTTTCAAACTATCCAAGATAGTTTTAGGTGTGTACTTGAAAGATAAGCATTAAAAAATTGTCCTTCTGCACATTTCCTGCTTCTAAGTCAGCTTTTGTAGGCGTCGAACAGCGAAATGAAAATATAGTGTGTGGTCATGAATGCTTAATGTAGACTTAAATCTTAAGAATTCTTTTTGCCAGAAAGTATTACATGCCATGAGTTTGGAGCTTTTAAGTTATATTCTACAAACTCAGAGATACTACTCTTTACATATAATAACATTAAAAAAAATAAAATCAGGCTACTCAAAAGTTGCATGTCTAGATAGGTCTTGGACAAAATGAAAAGAAGGAAAGAGCAGGAGAATAAAGAAGCTATTAATCCAAAAGATATGTAAGATAACTGTCTTTCACAAGGAAGTAAAGTAACTTGTGTAAAAGAAATGTCAGACAGTAATGACACTACAAAAAGCAGTAAAATAATATCTGATTGTAAAGATTATAATTAATGCATTTTCAGGCCAGATAAAATAACTTTTAAGCTATTTTTCTAGAAATAAATATTAAATACTTGGGTAGCTAACCTTGAGATGGCACTAGACTTTTTTTCATTTATTTCATAGAAATTTTCTGCATGGTATGTTAGATTTTTAGAAGAATTTTTCAACCTAAAATCAGAAAATATTTTCATAATGGTATCTGTATAAAATCTTTCAAATCTGTGTATTGTTCTTCATGATAAAATTCCATGTGTCGTTTCTCCCTCTTTTGAAGTGCAGTCTGATGTAGGGGTAGAATATCTTGTGTAGAATACCGATAATAACCAGCAAAAATAGTGATTCAGCATTGTACAAAAATAAAATTTCAGCATGGTAATTTTTTACATTTTATTCTGACATTAATATATGTTAATTTCAACTTAACTATAGTCTGACTATCACATCGAGTAACATTTAGTACTTTTTTACTGATTAACTATGAGTCACATATGGAAGTCTTCTGCCAGGAAAAGTGACTGAATAAAAGGAAACCAATACTATTAAAGGATGTATATATGTATATGAATGATGTATTTATATTCTGGAAGAAATTGGTGTTGCAGATTTGTATTACTAGAAGCTACAATGTGTAACTTTCAAGGAAAATGTTATTTATGTATGTTTTACAGTGTGCATTAACTTTATAGTGGCCTTGTATATTGATTGCATCTTATTTGTATATAGTATTAATATGATCACCTGGAATATAGACGTGAACAAAACAGGTGCTTAATATTGCAGTCTTAATCTATTGTACTCCAAAGCTATAGAAAGCAGTATGAATGCAATCAGTTTCTTTTACAAAATCTATACTATTTTATGAAAAAAAAATCTGGAATTTTTAAATTAATTGTGCAGAAGTAGTTTCATGCTACCTTTTCTCCTTTATTTGAATATGCGGACTGGTTGTCATAGCTCTGAAAGGGAAAATAGGTAATAAAAATACCTGATTGTACTTTTTTGCCACAGCTGAGGATGAGAGAGGAAGGATAGAGCAAGGAATCAGCTGTAAAAGGCGAAAATGCCAAGAGGACATGCATATCAGGGCTTTCCAAGGTCTGTGGGGACTAGAAATGCATTCAGAACTTTCAGTGTTTTGGTTTCAGTGTCAGCTTCTTGGGCTGAGAGGGAGATCTTCCAGCTCAGAGAGGGGGGTGCGGAAGTCAGAACAGCTGCACTACAGGGTGCATCAAAATAAAAAGGCAAATTTGTCTGTCTGGAATTTTAGTTTTAGATGCTTCTCTGAGCATGACTTCATTGCACAGGTCCTAAATAGCCTATGTCAAGGCTTGTAAGTCACTGAGGCCTCTGTAGCTTCCAGCTTCTTGGTTTTTTCATTAGAAAGTCTCCTCTCTCTGTGAGTTGCACAACTTTGTGTCATCATTAAAGTGATTATATTCAATAATTTCTTTTCTCTGGATCAGTTGCCCCAAATGATGTACTGACCTGTAAGCAATTGAAATGTTCATGTTCAAACAAAAATAACTGATCTCAGTTCTCTATCTTTGTAAATGACATTTAATTACATGCCATATCAAGTTTCCTGGACATGGAGGAGATCAGGACCCTACTATTTCCTGTGAAAAAGGAAAAGCTTGTCTCTCTCAGTGCTACCAACAGGTGCTGTCTGTTCAGCAGAGTGCTATTAAATAGGAAGTTGTGGTAACTCACACAAGCTAAAATTGCTTAAATTATCATATCCTAGTATGTAGAAATAGCAAAATTAAAGTGTAAACGTTTTCCTCAGTCTTTGATATGATTATTGATGCAGATAATGATGACTCATTTCGCTAAATGTTTGGAATTTCATTTGCTTTTGTCTTACTAAAGCAGAGATTTGTGTGATTTTGTTCAGCTTAAGTAGACCTTTCATTTAAAAGAATATTGTGTGTTGGAGCCTTATTGGCAATGAAATACAAGAGGGAACATCACATTACTCTTTCCAACTATAAGAGCACGTGCACACCCTTTCAGGCCCCACGGCTTAACAGCCTGCATGGGGCCACCCTGGGGAGGCTGGCACGTCTTGGGAATGTGCCCTAGGAATTGGGGCACGTGCCTGAATAGAAGAAACTATTCCAGAAAATTTAGTGATCTTTTCAGGGCAAGATGAACATACTAGGTTTGGTTTTTTGGTTTTTTTTTTTTTTTTTTTTGTATGTAGATTTGAAAATAGGTAAATGGTTTCAGTAATTGTTGTAAATTTACAACTTTTCTTAACCCGTGAAAGAAGAAATAGTCTTCTAATATACTGTCTTCTTTTACTCTCACCTTTAGCTAGTTGATTCCAATTATGAATAAAATTCAACATTTTTTTTCAAAATGGTTCTAAAGTTTTTCTTTTCAAATTTGCAACTCTTCAGACACCACAGATATATAGCATGTGGATCATATATTCTTGACGTAGATGATGCTTTCTTTGGTGTTGTGGCTTTGAGCTTCTGATAACAGCATTCAAAGAGGTGAAAATAGCCAAGAGTTCTTTAACCAATGCTGTGTGCTTTAATTGAATAGAATATTCCCCTTTCATTATGGATACCAAAGCTAAATTAAATAACTCAGTGAGGACATCTCATTTTACAGTAGTGCTAAAGCAACAATAAATATTACATCGTTAAGTCAATGGCCTTATTTTCCCCACTCATTGTACTTTGATTTGTGTCTTTGGACATTCTTGGAAGGAATAGTTTGTCTTCTTTTGCATGAAACTGAATCCAAATCTCTAGTTGTGATTTTTGTGTTCAGTCTGTGAAGGTAGAAGAAAACAGTCTAAAGTAAAACCTGGAAAAATGAATAACAGAGGTAAAGTACCCTTTGCTGTCCACATCAATTTTGGTGGTACATATGGATGTATACTAAATACTGTATTTATTTATTATAGCATTTAGAAACCAGGAATTTTTGATGTCAAGAGGGATTGGCCTACATTGTATTTTTTGTATTCTTTGATGAACGAAACTAGAAATTTGCTAAAATCTGCATACTTTTGCTGTTATAAATAAATCTGTTCCTGTCCACAAGCAGTAAAGGAGTAAATGCAATTATTGCATTAGTTAGATATTATTAAGGCAAATCTCTGATGCATTATTGACACTCTACAAGGTCTTTGGAACTTATGAATTCTTAAATTAGCTTTAGTTATTAGACAAGCTGATGAAGCAAACCTTCCATAATGTACTTACAGTCTTTGGAGAGCAGATTCAACTTAAAAGCTTGGATTGAAAAGACTGAAATTACTATTTCATTGAATATTTTTTTTGGGTATGCTTGAACATAAATATCACATAGATTTCTATATATCTGTAGTCAAATCTTCTTACATATATAAGTAAACTTCTGGCCCTGAGTCATACCTTCCATTTTAAACTACTGCAGACACTAAATCTCTCCTTCCCATTTTTTATGGCTCTCATCTTCTGTAAACATGCATATGCACAGACTGCTGGGTGCCCAGAAACTGTAATGGGCTGTAAGATGTATGGAACTTTAATGAGTTTCTTTGTCATCCTCAGGGTTGTTTAGGCAGGTTTCAAAGTGTTACATATTCCCACTGCCCAACTCCTGGTAATGGAACCATGAGTCTAATGTAATTTCAGTCTCTCTGTGGACAATGGGAAACCACAATCACTCCCACAATGAAAATGGAAACACTTCCTGATTCAGGCCCCTAGTTCAGCATAAAAGCTGTGTCCCCTCCTGCCCCCAAAGTGAAACATCCTTCTAGAACCTGAAAGAAAGAGTAACAAGTTAGCAGAAGATACATGGACAGGAGCAGTGAGAGAGCTGATAAAGCTGTTTTCATTATCGATTTCACTTGCTGTTGCAATTCACCAATCATTGCCATTTTAAATTTTTAAACAACTCTGTTGTGAAGAAAATAGAGTTGCATGTCAAGGTGAATTCCTGCCTCTAATGATTTTCACTCTGAAGAAAGAGACAGGGGTAAGAAAAAGCAGCAGCTGATTTTCTATCTAAAATACAGTGCCTAATGTGCCTAAAGTTTGATCTCATTTTTATACCAGCAGCAATTTTAACAAAAATGAGGAAAAAAGCTCCAATGTTAACACTAATAGGAGAAACAGCAGCACAGGATTTTTTGATCTGAGAAATCTTTTAATATAGTGTAACTGAAAACATATTGTGAAGTTGTAAAGATTTCAGAAAATGGCTTTGCTCTGTGCATGACAATAGACCAGTACTTTAAAATGATCATTTTGTAGCTGAAAATACTGTATAGGATTAGCTTTACCTTCTAGAATTCACTGAAATACAGAAGAGGGGATTAATGTTCTAACTATGTGCCACAGTTCTCAGTGATTTGATTTTAGTTTGTTCTAAACAATATTAGCAGTAGTACTGTGCTACATGAAAAGTTCACCTCAATGAAAATGCAGTGCCTGGAAAGGCACAGACTTCACATTTTTTATACCCTCCATCACCAGTTCTCCTCCCTTTGGTGCTGTGGCTTCTCCCCCTGATTTCTTCCAGGTAAATAAAAACCTGTGCACATGAATCTGCTGCAGCACACAAAGTCTAAACACAGCTGTCTTTTTCCAAGACTGTTTTCCTTCCACTTTACAATAAACAATGTTGTTCTTGTGACCTATTGATGTTCAATTCCATCTTAGAGTTAGTTAAAGAGGACAGTAATTGCTTTGTGGCAATGAATACTTAAGTGGCTTAATATACTTATATAGCCATTTCTTCTTATCTCATGAAACCTGAAGCAAAAGTTTCCTTGTAGAATAGCAGAGCTGGGGACAGGGACAGTGCTGCACACACCATTCTGGGATGTTGTTTTTCTAATTTAGTCATCTCCTGCTGGCCACTCGGGGAAGGAAACTGGGCCTGATGTGATTCTGATCTGACAGAAGCCATTTCTGTGTTCTTTTATACCTTCAGAATACAGTATGTGCCAAATACAGTATGAACAGCTCTTCCATGAAATGAAAGCCCAGAAATATTTAAGAAAATTCTGCAGCAAAAATATCAGTAATTTCTTCCCACTTTCTGCTTGTTCATGAACATTATGTCTATTCAAAATGCAAAATTCTTAACCATTCTGAAACTCAATGATGTCTGCAGCACACAGCCTGTTAGTGGCAGTATGTAAACTGCATCTGCTCTTTGTTGGAAGGGTCCATTTGATTAGTGTTAGTGACAAGAGGAAAGAGTTAAAACTCTATAAATTGTATTATAATGTTAATTGTGAACTTACTTAAAACAATACATAGTTTAGCATCTTGAAATGATACCTGTTTTTTCCTCTGGAGAGTCACTGCAAATCTTCACATATTTTCATTTCAGAGATATTACGAGATATAAAATTGTCCTTTCAAACAAAAATATATGTTTTAAGGTAACGATTTTTAATTTCTGTAGGTCCATGGGTTTTTGTCCCATCTAAATGCTCGAAAATTCTAATCATTAAAGCAACATTCATTTCATAATACTAATCTCCTAAGAGAAAATCCTGAGGTTTCTCTGAGGAAAGTGTTTTTCTCGATTTGTTGGGCTTTACAAATCCCACACAGAGTCCAATAGAAGCCTTGCAATGCCAAGTTGGCAGAGGCTGCAGCATTAGCTACAAGAAGGCTTAAGAAAGAGACTGTCAACATTTCCTCCTACAGACCCTAAATAGCTTTGGGACATGAACAGAGCTTTGTATAAAAATGTGCTCTTGTCCAGCAAGTAAAGAAAATCAATTCTGAATTCATGCTATGGCCTATCATGACAGTGCCTCTGCTCCTCTTCACTTGTTTTTTCTCAGTAGAATTGCAGCAGAATATAGGCTTGGCCTGTCCTTTTTTAACATTTGTAATTTCAGTCAACTCAAGTGATTTCTAGTAGAAAGACAAGGATTAGTTTTTGAAAGAATAATGTCTTTCTTTCTCTCTCCTTTCCTCTATTATAAATAAAGAGACAGACTGAAAAAATGCTGGTAGTTAGGAACAGTGAAGTACATTAAGCTTAGAAAGCCTTGGATCATGATTCCACTTCATCATTTGATTTTGGGAATAACTCAAATTCAAAGTCTGTGACATGAGCAAAAATGCTGCTGCTTCTGGCCTGACAGACATAAATCCATGTAGCTGTGCTGCTTTCCTTTTTCTCTTTAAGCAGTCAGATCTCTTTGTGATAAATGCCTTTGTTTTCTTCCACCTGTCCAGTAGACTGGTTGTTATATATTGCCGTGGAACATCATCTCATTTTAAATAGAATTCAAGACTTTCATCTTTGAAAACAAGCCAGTATAATGTCACTATGCAAGATTAGACATTCAGTCTTTCCTATGACAACTCCCAGTGAAACTGATGTTCACAAGGCATTATTCTGTTAATTTCTTACATTCTATAAAATAAAACAGCCACCTGAGAGTAAACAGTTTTTATGAAATGAAACCTCAAATATTACTTTGGTAGTTGCTGAACTGTTAAACAAAACACAGAGAACAATTAAACTAGGACTGATTTTTTTTTTTTTTTTGGCTATGTGTAAGAACACATTTTTAAACAATATAAGTCTCCTTCTGCCATGGCATTTTAACTACCGTGTAAATACAAATATTTTATTTCTAGCAGAAATGTTTTTTTTTCTTCACACTACAGAGGAAGAACTCTTGCAAGTTCAAGCTCAATATGGATGTGCCTGTTTTAAGTGCTGATTGTTCTCACCAAATTATCTACATTTTGTGTCAAAATGACATTTATCCACCATTTGGATTTTATGCATGGTTTATGTGCTTCTACTTCTTAGAATAAAGCTTTTTTTTTGAATTTTGAAAGCGTTTTTTGTGAAATGATTGTGATATATTGCAGCAAGATGACTTTTCTGAAATCAAGCTTCTCTTATGAACTTCTGATGTGATATTTCAAAATTAAGTTTTCTTTTAGACTTAAAATGGTAAATCAAATTTTTGTCTTCTTCATGAGGAAAATAAAGGCCCTGGGGAGTCTTCTTTTGACCTTTCAAACTCTAAATGCTTATGTTTTTTAGGACTTCTCAAGATAAATAGAAGAAAATAACATTTCTTGCCCCTCAAAAGAATACATTTTCCCCAGCTCCTTCAGAACTCAGCTATTACATTGGAAAATAATTGGTAATAATAATTGGTAATTTTCAGCAGTTTTTTTTCCATACTCAGGAAATCATTTGTTCTTGGCTCTTTTTACTTTCTTACAATTTCACTTAGGCTTTCATACTCATACTTGATTTTAACAGAGATTACAATCGGTATAATTTCACTTTTTGACACCTCTTTGAAAAGACATTTCATTAGTCTTTACTACATTTATGATCAATTGGCCGGCACTCGTATTTATTTTGGGGGCTCTGTGACACTGAATATCTGAGGCAGGGATGCCATTCTGGAATGAGTTATCTGTCTTCAGGTGTCTACAGGAATAACCACAGCTCTGCCCTGTGTTCAGAATTCCATTATCATAAATGGGCACCTGCTAAACTGAATATTTAAAGAGCAATTGCTCTCCTTCTGAAGTGGTCACACTGAGCAGTGAAACGAATCTCTTGCCTCAGGCCGATGCCTGTGTTGGTTAGGGCTGGGGTTTCCAGGTGGTCCCTGTTGGTGTTTGGGGTGTGCTGGGGTAGCTGAGGGACCCCAGTGATGCTGTGTGGCACAGCCTGCAGAGACTTGCAGCTCTCTGGATGGTGTGAGAGAGGCAATTTGGGCATCTGCTCAGCCACCTTCCACCTGGCAATTTGTGCATCTGCCCAGGCTCCTGAACCAGGCTTCTGTGCAGGGTTTGCTGGCTTCTGGTGCAGTGCTGGCCACAATGCTCAGTATTGCTGTCTAATATATCTGTTCAAAGGTATTTTACTATTCTGAGGTAGAATCTTCTCTTGTTAAACAAGTTTATTCTTCTCCAAGTGAAAGATGTTTGTGACTGGAGAGTTGTTTGGTTGTTTGAGTACTTAAGAGAAGCACCTGCTGAAGCATCTGTAAGTGCTGCTTTCTTATGTTTGCATAGATTTATATTCCCAACTTCATGTTCAAACTGAGGGACTGACTTTTTTGTCTTTTTAGTTTTTCTTTTAGCACAAACATTGAGGTACTTGACTAGATCTAGAATACTCTGTATTTTACAGAATCACAGAATCAGAATCACAGAATTTCTAGGTTGGAAGAAACCTTTAAGATCATCGAGTCCAACCCATGTTCTAACACCTCAACTAGATCATGGCACCAAGTGCCACATCCAGTCTTTTTTTAAACTCTTCGAGGGATGGTGACTCTACCACCTCCCTGGGTAGATGATTCCAGTATTTGACCACTCTTTCTGTAAAATACTTCCTCCTTAATTCTAGCCTGTATCTCCCTTGGCGCAGCTTGAGACTGTGTCCTCTTGTTCTGTCTGTTCTTTTATTTTGCTCTTTATCTATTTCTAAAGGTAAGATGATAAATTACTAACAAAGCCAAGTAAATGAAACAGCTGCAAACTTTTCTAATGGATACAGAAAGAAATACCTGATTTTATTACAGTTACAATGAAGTCAGGCTGTGATGTTTGAGTTTATGTAAAGATAATAAGAACTTCTGTAAATGTTACTTCAAAAGAAATAGAAGATTTATAATGTTATCAGATAAATTCACTTTTCTTTCCTAGGATGTGCATTGTCTTGAATTACTGGATTGCCAGTTTATATTTTGTGTTGTCAGAAATTGCAAAAACATAATTTTATCAGCAGAGATTGTTTCAGTTGCATTTGCTTTCAGTTAATATGACCATATTATGTGTGGGTTTTTCTGTGTGGGTTTGTCCCCACATCAGATTGTAAATGAAGAATGACAGAGGATAAAAGCCACTTAGTTTTATCATTTTTAAACCAAAATAAAGCTGTCTGATGAATGACAATAAAATATCACACAACTGCCAATGTTACTAATTAGTAGAATTTACAGGGTTTGATATATTCAGCAGTATGACTTGTGTTTGTGGTTAAAAATGAATGCTAATGATCTGAGTGGTGTTAAAATACAGATACTGCATTGTCAAAAACTGTTATAAATGTAAAGACTCTTTTGTGCAAAATCTTGAAAGAGAAATAAATGCAGCTGTAATTCCCAGAAAAAGTTATTGTCTTCTCAGTTATGTGTGCAGAAAACTTGTTCCAAATCAAAGTGTGGCTATTTTCATATGTTTATTTTCACATGAGTTTCTTGATCAGGTTTAGAAAATTTTGTACTGATTTTGCTTTCTGTTTCAAGAGAGGATGAGTGAAATCAAGTAAATAAAATAGATGGAAACAAGTGGACATTTGATTTCAATGTTCTTTGAGAATTCTCTATCTGATTATATCTTGTATTTACTTGTTTATCAAACTTAGGTCCAGCTCTTTTCCTTCTGAAATGAATATAAATATCTTCATTCATTGTGCTGGTTATGAGTTTCACATTCCATTTTTCTGGTACTAACTCCATTGAAAAGTCACCAATGCATTTGTTTTCTACAAAAGGAAATTAGCCAAGGAATAATTACATTTTTTTATTATTGTTTTTTAAACAGTGAACACAAGCATCTTTTTAAATGCACACAATAATCCTACATAAAGTAGATACATAAAAGCTATGATCAAGATATGATAATATATCATATCAATAAAAACTATGATAATATTACATTCTTTCCTTTGAGAGAAATAATGCATTTCAATACTTGGTATAGTTCTTCAGATTTCTAATTTTCTGGAACACAAATGAGTCATGGGAGACAAGCAAATGTTAATTCAAAAATACAATTATGTATCTGATATTTAATCACTCAAAATAAAAACTCCACTTAAGAGGAAAATATAAAGATTTAGGAGAAAGTGATTGAATAGAAAGCTGTTCTAATAGAAATAGAGAGGAAAAGGAGACTCACTTCAGTTTTAGGCTTTCCTTGCAATTTACATCTCTCCAATCAAAGAATAAAGGAGAATCAAATGTCAGCTGTATTCACCTGTTGCTCAAACAGTCACTATTGGCAAATTTTAAATATACCAAATTATACTTCAGCATCAGAATATCCTTGAGTTTTGACATACTGATTAATGTCCGAGAATTATATTTGTCATATGGCAGTACTTAAGAAAGGATGGCAGTATTCTAAACTTCTCTGAGTCCAGGTTTGTCTGTCTTTAAAATTCATGTGACTTTTGAGGGGAATAATCCCAAGACCACTCAAGATGGAAAGAGGAGGAGTTGACAAGATCTTATTGCAATGTTGCAATGTTTTGGGGTGGTGTAGATTTGGCAGAGTAAATGATATTTGAGAGACGAGGATTGATAAAAATTGAAGAAACTAGAAGTCCAACTGAAGCTGGGAACTTTAGTAAGGAATATGATGAATAAGGTTTAGAAGGCAATGAGAACAAGTCAGGATGGCAAGCCTAAAGAAATGTGGGGATAAAAAGCTGTATTGCAAAACTGGAAGACCTTGTATGTAGGAAATCAATCCAATGCAAGCTACAGGAGCCTGAATAAGAAACTGAAAGATAAGAGGAGGAAGAGAATGAACTGACTTAGCAAAGGACCAGGCTTTAGATAGGGTCACAACTGTAATTTCTACCTGTCAAAGAATTTCATGCAGCTCCCTAAAAGTTCATTTGTCTATGACAACTTATTACAGACATATTACCCTGAGAGGAGTAAGGACTTTTAAATACCAAGTTAGATGCCTGAAAGTTAGTTTATTCTTCCTTCTTCTTGAAGAATTCTCTTGATTTATTGAGACCTTTCACTAAATCAGTAATACAGTAGTTTTATTTGCGAGAATGAAACAAATTTTTAAAAATCTGCATCTTGTAGAAGATAAAGGAAACAACTTTCTTCAACATAATTATACAGCAGCAATTGCACCTTGAGTTAGGGGACTTGTAGGAGTAGAAAGATACAGTGTTCAGATTGAGGAAAGACAACAAAACTGAGAAATGGATTTTAGTAGCAACTGTTGCCTCTCTGAGAAAGACAGAAAAGAAAGAAAGATTTTCCTAATCTCTCCTTTTCCTTTGGAAAGAAAGATTAAACAAGACTTGGTTACTTTATCAACTGTGAGTATTTATCTTTTATGGGAAGAATTCCAGTCACCTACTATGCATCCTGCTAATACCAGTACATGCTTGATACTTAGTTATTGCACATGCTGCACTTTGTTCTCTAAAATCTGAACTGTCTAGTTTCAAAGTTGTGTTTTTAAGTGGAATTTTGATTAAACAAAAGTTTTTTGATCTCTTTTTTGAATAAGCAAAGATGAATCTTTCATTTCAGAGTTATGTCCATCACTTTCTTTGTTATCTGGTGGTAGACATATTATCATTTTAGTGGTCATGTCTAAATACAGTCAGAATATAGTGAAGTATTTTGTGATGTATGTAATTTGAAAATGCATGTCCCTTTTAAAAGGGTATATTTCTCTATGGTTATGTTTTCACTGTAAAGTTAATTCATGTTCTTAAGGACAATCAAGATATATCAATCTGTGAGTGTCATACTGAATCTAATTAGTATTGATTCTAATAAGTACTGGTTGGCTGTCTTTTTTAAGACCAATTTGAGCCTGAGCACGGACATTTTGTAAAACACATTTTGCAAAACATTGGAAAAACATCTGTGTACTCTTATGTTGGCAGAGGAAATTGATATTTTGGAGTGAAATTAAAGTATTTTCATTCTTCACAGTCTAACTCTTGTGACCCATGCACCTTCTTTTATACTCTCTATTTATTCCAAAGTTAGTGCTTTATAACTGAGTTTGTTAAAGACTCTAGTGATTTGCAGAGGGCGTTGCATTTCAGATCCCAGTTTTTGATCCTGGTAGGTACTGTATCCATTCATACAATATAGTTGGTTTTTTGGGTTTTTTTTTTTTGGTTTTGGTTTTTCTTTCTGATGTTCTTGTGATGTTTGCTGCGTTCTTTGTTGCCTCAAGAGTTGCAGGAACTGGAAAACGTAGTACACAAAGAAAGTTTTGAATTATGAGTTTCCTAAATTATTAAATTACATTAAGTATTGCATCCCCTCTGGTCGGCCTATTACCTGGCTTAGGAAGTTATTCTCCATGCATCCCAAGAGTCTTCTGGAATGCCTACAGGTCGCTGGGCTGCTTGTCCAGCAGATGTTGAGGTGTTTGATGTCCCCCAGCAGGACAAGACCCAAAGAAGGCTCTGGCAACAGACCCCCCTTGACTGAGCAGCATGCAGCAAACTCCAAACACTGGTTTCCCTTTGTTGCCTTGGTCTCTGACCCTTACCCATGAGTTTCCAGCCTGCTCATGCCTATTCCTCGGAATTTGCTTCTATCTTGATATAGAGTGAAGTATTTCAAGACTTCTAATATGTCTAAAGAGTATCTAGAATAAATGTATGGAAGACAAACTTTTAACACAGCATGCATCTCTAAGACAGTCTTCACGCTTTTTGAAAGTGATAAATCACATGAAGGATAAAAGAAATCTTTGCAGAACTACCCTTGAATGTAATAGGGCTTTTCTTTTTATATATACAATTTTAATTGAAATAATACAATGTACAGGGTACAGGGGTCAGTTCCAGCAGTTATATGGACACTGAATTTGCTGTCAGAATGTGAAGGGAGGAGCTGGATGTAAGCTGGTCTCCCTGCTCTCTGCTCAGGTGAGGACAGTGTGTGAGCAGAGAGGGCACCAGCAACTGCATTTACCTAAACTAAATGAATCATTCTCTCTAGAGCAATGGAGTGGAGGAAAATAACAACATAAACCTTTTTGTAATTTTGTCCCTAAATACATGGTTGGATAAACACAGGATTATTTCCACTGTAATGGATATTTTTCATCAGATTTTAAAGGTTAGGATGATAGGCAAGCTATTGACTTTCCTTTCAAAATGTAATATGTGTTAAATTATATGTAATTGCTGGAAGTATACAGTAAAGTTATTGCAAGGAAAAATTTGAGCCTTTGGGGATTGTCCAAAAAGCCTTTGCTGCTTTTCATGGCAAAGAAGTCTTGATATCAAACAGATTGCTATGCAATTAAAATATTTCTGAAAGGAAATTCATTTCATCTATCGCAAAGCCTGCTTATACAAGAAAGGACTTGACTGAAATAATTTCATAGTCCTGTAGTTACTGATCCTGGCTGTATTGATCCAGAGAATTGTTGGCTTTCAGTTACTTCAGTGGGAGGTAAATGCACTCATGATTTTAAGAGCAGGACATTTGCCAAATGTCATAAATATATAAAAGAGATCTACTGTCTATGGAAGCAGAAGTTTTTATTGCCAGTCACTTTACCACCTGGACTATTCTAACAGAAAACATGTTCATCCATATAGAAACTGTCTGCAGACAGCTGAAAACTCTGACATAGTAACTGGGAAAAATCTCCTGTGAATTGAAATATTTATAAGCTAGTTGTCCTTTCTAAGGTATTTCCCTCATTTTAGTTACCCCAAAGTTTTTAAGTGTATTTTTTTCTTCACAGGTTATTCCTAGCAGAGCAATGGGTAAATTGTCTAGATGTCATGTCTAGATTCTGAGGATGTACAGAACATTGTCAGCTTGGATCCAGACCCATCCATCAATTTCAAACATGTAGAATGCTTCTGTTGCCCTTGAGATTTTATTTAATCATTTACTTGAACGAACATAATTTTTTTATTTTTAGATTAAGGTCCACCACTTACAGCTCAGAAGTATTCTAAATAATATTGGAAACTAAAAAAAACATGTTGCTTGAATATAGATTTCCCAAATATTCTTTTAAGTATCATGCTACTCACTCAAATGAGCATCTAATAAGAATGATTTACCATTTTCCTTGCATATGAGAATAAATAAAAGATGTCAGGAAAGAAAAGTAGCATGAAAGGCAATCAAAACTCTTTTTAAAAACAAGCTTGTGCCATTTTCACCCTCAAAATGACTTTTTTCAGTTTACATGTTTGGAACAAGTGTGTTTGGAAGCACCTCTTCATGAAAACAGTGAGTTAGAAGTAACTTTTCTCAGCTTTTCTCTTAGACTCAAAAGAATTTCAGAAACTTCAACCACTATTGCCCATACCACTGTCTTGTAGCAAAGGTGAAAACAGCATGACTTCTCATACTTGTATACTGTTGATTCCTTAGCAGGAAATTATGTCTATCTTCAGAATATCCCGTGCTAATTACTTAAAAAGAAAAAGACAATTCCCTCAATAACAATGGCAAAGATCCAGTGACTTAAAAATACTCTTTGTTGTTAATGTTCATTGCAAACAAGTTTAATAGAAGAAGATTTGGCAATAGATTCATTGGTTATACCCTACTTTTGTATCCTATTAAAACACACAGTGTAAAAAATCAGATATGTCGGGGTTAATATTGAACCACTGATCCATTTTTACTCTTTATCTTCTATATTTTGTACTAAGAGAAATGACTCATTGCTAATATAAGTCTTAGTGATTTTAACATCTATCCTAGAGGCATTACAGGTGTTTCAGCCTGTTTCATTTATTAGAGCATTTTGTATTTATCTCTCAAGTATCTTCCTTCAAAAGGGATATCTGCTGCATTTCTGCATCATACCCAGCATCAATCACTTTGATTAGGGTCTCACTCCACAAACCAAACAGCTTTTCTTCCATGGCAGCTCCATATGTTTGCTGCAGCTGTTGCAGTTTCCAGGCAGAATGCGACTGTACTCTGCTCAGAGTTTGTGTCCCTGTCAAAGAGGCAGGAAATTATTCCTCTCTGCTTTGATTTGCCTTGAAGTTGAGTGACTTGAAATCTGCCCTACAGCTAGACTAGGGTTGCCTACAAAAACGTACAGAAAATTGCATCTGTGTTACTTTTCTCACAACTGAGTCCAAAGAGTGCGCACTGCCAGGGCTTGGTCCCACAGCACTGATTGAATATCAGCTCAAAGGGGTTTCACTGATGGAGAGGTTCCTCCATGGAGTTTTTAGCCCAGATCCAATGATAGAAGAATGCTATCACAGCTATGAGACTGAAATGTGCTGACATTTATTAATGATTTTATGGTTTCTAACTCAGGAAAATATTTCTCTTTTGTTCTTATTTTTTGTCTTGCACTAGGACAGCATGTAAAGCTACGTAATACACTGTACGCTGCAGTACAGAATTAGTACTATCACAGCACACTGAACACGGTACACAGGGCAAAAAATGTACCAGTTAGGAGATCCATCTCTGTTGGAAGAAATACTACATACTTCTGTGAAGAGCACCTTAAAGATCCCCAGCTCACTATGATTTAATTACATCTAAGATGAAACAGAGAACTCAGGTTATTAAAACGCATATGTATGAAGTTCACCATCATTTCTCCTTCACCAGAAAGGAGAAATGATTTTTAAAATTCTGATCACTGGCTAAGTCTGACAGTCATCAGCTTTGTAAGAACTTTATTCATCCTGAAAAAAACAAGCACTTGTCAGCAACTAGGCATTGCCGTGTCACTTTTCTTTGCATTTCATTAGCTGGCTGCAAAAATAAATATGCAATGGATCATTAAGTTTTGGTGACGAAAAACACAGTTTGGCATGCATTGAATATGTTTTTAATGAAATTTGTAATAGTGCACATGTTCTGATGACAAGTATTTTTAAAAGTCCTGTGAGTCCTTAAACTCAGTTTGACAATTAAGGTTCGACACAGATGAATGAATGTAATGTATTCCCTTTACTGCAGGTGTGAAAAATGACTTCAATATCACAATATCTTACTGTTCACTGATCCTCTGTCTCTGTGATTGCACATTACTACTCTGGTTTTTGCAACTCAGTAGCTGGAAACAAAAGTTGTTCCTGATGGTACCTGGACACTGTTCCTCTGTGTGTGTGTGACTGTAAATAGTTGAGCTGTCACAGAACAGAATTTTTCTGTTTCCCACCAAGAAAGAAAAGCAGGAAGCACGTGCAGAATATCAAACACATGCACCATGGCAGCAATGCAGCAGCTCTCACAAGAGCTAAGACTGTTTTTATAAGGAAACTAGCTCAATGAAAAATCCTTCTCACAAAGCAAAACACTATCTAGAATTTTTAATTGATTGATGCAGGTTCTTTATTGGATCATTTTGTTCCCTCCTTCCCAGGAAATGTAAATTTTGGCTGATTATTAAAAAAATGTCTTTAAACACTTTTATTTTTTCTGATGTACAGAAAACAGGCATCTAAAAGCAACAGAAGCAAAAGCAATCTGGGTTTTGGTTTTCAATTTCCTGATGAAATGCTTAGCCTTTTCACTGGAGGAGGAAATTTTCTATCCTAGTTCAAAGTCAAAATAACTTTTTTGTTGTTATAGTAAAAAGGCTTTCTAAAAATTTTTTCTTAGTTATTGCAAAAAAAAAAGTTGTTGGACTCCTGGTTGGGAATAGGAAAAGTACATTTATTATCTGTATAAATACCCTTTTCTAACAAAGCACTTAACTTTAAAGTGTGGTTAAAGCCACAGATTTCAGAGAAACTTAAGTGCTGCTCTGAACAAGGCTGTAGAGGGAAAATTTTTAATTCGTAAATTAGCACAGGGACATATTTAGTTTAGTTCTCTGCCCCTCACATGCCTATTTCCCTAGTCATTAAGTGCAAAAGAGAGGGTTCTTGTTTAAGTGAGGAATAGGAAATGAGAGGAATGAAAGCATGCTGAGAACACCAGGGAGGGGAAAAGCCCATCTGGGGAGTCCCAAAGCCCAATTGGTGCCCAGTGGTGCCCTTGGGTTTCCAGGGGCTCAGGTCCTGTGTTGAGCCCTCAGCCGTAATTGCAGTCTGGCAGTGTTTTACTATGTGAACAGCTAATATAATTTCTGGTCCCTCAGGAATATTAAATGCTTGCAGATCTGTGCTGGCTATAAACCAGTTTGTGTTCTGGATCCAAATGCTGGGATTCTAGCTAAAATCATCTTCCCTCTGTAACTGTGAAACAGATGACATTAGGAAATCAGTTGTGGTTATTGGCTCAGACCTCAAATGCCAACACTCTGTAAAGGCCCCTTCCCTAACTCAGATTGCAAAGCATTTTTAAAGGAGTAGACTGTGTATATTACTTATGTGCAGAGAATCAAAATAGATGTATAGGGAATGCTTTCAGAATGTAATTACTGATTATTTTGTGTAGGAATCATGAATGGTGAGAAGGGTGTATGCAGTGTTTATGAATAATTCAGATATCATCAAAAAATCTAAATGTTTTCTGGTAATCTTTGCTAATTAAATATCAAATTTACCTGTATTATACTCTATGAACTGATACTTACTATGTTTTAATTGTGGTAAGTCAAAATCTAGTCACAGAATCACACTAAAGAGGAAAGATTTTCTGCTAGATTTTCTAGAATGTCAATAGTCAACAGATGTATATTGAACTCCTACATTTGTATTTCGTTAAATAAAAAAGCAAAGTTAATTTAAAGGTAAACTTATGCTCAATTTATGTGTGCACAAAGACAATCAATTAATATATCTATTCCATCTATCCAATATCTATTCAACAAAATGCTTTAGTTGCACTCATTTTAAGAAGTAGGCAGTAATTTTGTAGTTGGTAAGGCTCTTTTGGAGCTTTTCAGACCAGAAACAGGGCATGGTACTGTCCCTCACACAACTGCTGACTAACGTGGTTCTTCATTAGGATAAAATATAAAATATTGTCATTTCTTGTTTTATTGTATACATGAATCTTTGTACAAAGTATTGTACCTTGTAACATAACATTTGAATGAAACCAAAAAATCTAAATTAAGATGGGAACAATGGGGCAGACTGCTTCCAGATCAGACATTATATGTCCTAGATTCAAGAGCAGTGGTTACCATGAAAACTCCATAAGTCTCAAGCACTTGGATCCTGTATCACTTAATACTTGGCAATATTTTATTTCATCTGTTCAAATTAATTCTCAATAGCTGTAATGAATCTTTTCCTTTCTGGCAGGGAATTACATGATTCCCTAATATTGACTCAGTTCCCTTGAATATTCAATGCAAAATCATTGGACATTTGTTAATAGAAGAATTAACATGTACCAAAAAGGAATTGCATCAGGGAGATTATATTTGCTAATAGATTTTTTTTCTGCTATGCTGAATTATATTCTTTCCTTATAAATCTTTATTAAACGCTGCCAATTCAGCATCTTTAACCTGATTGTTTCATTTGCATGCTTTGCCTTTGTGATTGGATTACAGTTTGTTGTACTTTACTCTTCATTATCATCTCTCTGGATGTGTAATTATGCATTATTACTTAATATTCAATTTACTTTGTCCAGTATTTGAGTATAAGGTATTGAGGCAATAATATGCAAAAATTTTTTTCTGCTTCTTCAAGCCCTTCTGCAATTCTTCACCTCAGCCTCTATAACTGAGGAAAAAATTAACTGGCATTAATTTTGATGCCCAAATTTCAAAAGTGTTTTAATATATTCTCAAGAACAGCAAATTAGCACAAGGAAACAAATAGTGATAAAATATACAAGATTATATGAAAGGCTTTTTATTTAAAATGTTATTATTTTTATTTAGCAATAATTATTATTTAGTAAATTATTATTATCATTATTATTATTATTTATTATTAATTAAAAATGCTTTTATAGCAAATAAAACTCAAATTCAAACTTAAAAAATATGTGTTTTCTCACTTACTTAGATTTAAATCAAGAATTTACTCAATTGCTACAAGAGAGTGACTTAAAGTGTACCTCACAGAAATAAAGTGAAGAGCAGTAAGAAAGATAAAGCACTGGCTGACCAAGAGAATGCAAAATGTTTATGTTAAGAGTTCTCTAAAGAAGGATTAGTAATGAAATTTTTCAAGGATAATTTTTCATGTTCATTCATTAGAATGTTGATTAATGACATTACAGGAAGAATGACAAATATGCCAAAGGGAGCTTTGGTGATACTGAAAAGAACTGGGGTAGTTCATAGCTAGTAATGATACAACCCAAAAGCACACCACTTTGAGATGGCAATTCAGGAAATCTCTCTCCTTGAATCAGTCTCTTATGGATGACCAAACTGTAAATATTATATACCTCTGGAAAAGTCTGTCCTGATTTTAGTCACTCATAGGGCCTCACTTATAGAACTGTTTATATTCTGGTCTCTTAAACTAGAAAAGAACACTGTTTCTTCACCAGTCACATGAACGAGGTAAAGGCAGCAGGTACAAGTTGCACTGGGACAGACTAGCTCAACATAGGAAAGAAATTTTTATATCAGGAACAATCAACAACTTTCCAAGAGACACAGAACCATAGAATGGTTTGGGTTGGAAGCAGACATTGGAGGTCACGTAGTTCTAAACCCTCTGCCATGGGGCACCTTCCACTAGAGCAGGTTGCTCAGACCCCAGTCCAGCCTGGCCTTGAACCCTTCCAGGGATGTGGCGTGCACAGCTTCTCTCTTCCAGTGCATACTTTCATATATCTAATCTAAACCCAGTCTCGTTCAGTTTGAAGCCCTTCTGCCTTGTCCTGCCACTATGTGCAGGTAAATTCTCTTGTTCCATCTTTCCTGCAAGCTCCCTTCCAGGTACTGGAAGGCTGCAGTTAGATCACCCCAAAGCCTTCTTTTTTCTAGGCATGGTAGAGTCTCTACTGCTACTTTCCACATATGTTTCTAATTGCCTTCTAATTATGTACTCTCGTGTCAAGACAAAACCCATGGGACATGTCAGAAAAAATTACTCTATTACTAGACAATTCTCTAAGTCTTTGTCTTCCAGTTTCAACCAAAAGCCATTTCAGTAGAAGAACTGGGCACTGAACAATGTTAGGACAAATTAGAAGAATGGATTTGATCATCTAGTTGAATCTCAAATTTCTGAGCCTCATCAGTGAGTCATGAGGCATTAAGATGGTAGCTTGCTTCTTTGTGTTTTAAAGGGTCTTCTTTAAGGTCATTTACTCATGGATCTGGAAGAAAAAGTATTCATTGTAGGTCAGTTTTAGCAGAAGTACTTGGGATTTCTTTGCAGACTTGATCTCAAAATTATGCCTGAAAATCAGCTCTGAATTTAAATAACAAAGCTGTAAAGTCTGTTATCTGCAGGTACAACTACAGCAAGCTGGTAAACATTTAATAGTTTGTAATACAACCTGTGAGATTAAGCAGCATCATTATGCCTAGCCTTCTGTATCGACTCCTAATGAGTGACTGTCTGAAAGAAATCAGCAAATACAAATTTGAATATGAATGCTGACTAGGTAAAACCATTTTGTAAAATGAGAAACAAAATAATTTAATTGAGGATGCTAACCTTAGATATAATTTCTGTTCTGAAATACTAAAATTTAGGGAAGATACTAAGGAAGGGTTCATCTTTAACTTTTCCTAGTACATAGCAATAAACAGCCTGACAGAAAAAATTAAAGCAACCTCATTTTTTCCAGCCCATCGCTAAAAACTTGGATTTGTACAATCCCTGTTTGGAAAAGCCATCTGTGTTATCTATAACTTTGTAGCATTCAATATTGATAGAACTCTTTGTGACAGACAAGAAAGTGTCTTCCCTGAGGTTGTTGTGGTTGATAAAGCCCATCACCCTTGTATTTCAGTTTGGCTTTTACTTTTCTTTCCTTGTAAACCTACTGGGTTTCCTGTCATAGCCTATAGCCTTGCTGTAGATGAACATCCTAAATTACTTTTCAGAAAACCGCTTTAAATCATGTCTGAACTAACATTGTTTATTTCTTTTTCTTTTTTTCCTTCTTCTCTTTAAAAATGAGAATTGTCCAGAGTATTATATGTGTGTGTAGATAGATAGATAGATAGATAGATAGATAGATAGATAGATAGATAGATAGATAGATAGATAGATAGATGAATGGAGGCACCCACAGAAATACAAATGAACCCCTACATATGTTTACAGGACCAGGCACTTTTCCTTCCAGGTTGCTATTGCTAAGCAACCAGTTCCTCCTGCCTGCTGCTCTAATAAAAAGTGTTCTTAACAGAGCTGCATGAAATTGTATTTCCCCTGAAAAACCCTTGTGGTCAATGTTGGAGGGCTTCAGTGCTAGGCTTTTTTAAAATCATGAGTGGAATGTTGTTAGATTTGACTCTTTAACAATAGTGTTGAGGTACCCCAGATAATTGTTCAAAAGCTTGCTTCAGATGTGTCTTGGTAATTTTAACAATTTTAAAACCACCTTGAGTGGCTCTAACTTTTATCAGCAGAGTCATGTATGTTTTTTTGAATGGGTTGATGCCCTTATTGTATATAAGTATGTCTGTGTTTGTAATACAAACTCAATGTCCTATTCAAAGAGTCACTAAAAATATATGATTGCTATAGAAACATATTTCCCTATTTAGTTTGCACTTTAAGGATTTTTTCACTTTGTTAACTGTTCCAGCTGTTCACGGTCCTTCTCCAAAAAAGACTAATCAGTCACCACACAATGCCTGGAGATGCCTCAGAGCATGGAAACTTCAGACTGACAAAACCAGAAGTGTTTAGCAGAACCTCCTTGTAAATCTTTCAAGTGCTACAGGAAGAGGTAAATAAGTAATAGAGTGACAAGAATATGAAAGAATCCCCCAGTTATTTTTTAAAATACAGGATCAATGTCATCCACCTCAGGAATCTATACTCAAAGTATCAGCTCTTGTCATGTCTCTTGGCTTTTTCAGCGAGCCCTGCATTTAGACCCTACACCTGAAACAATACTTCTGTAAATTCATAATCCTTCAAGTGGTCCAATTACAAATCCTCAGTTATCCCTGCACTATGTTCATGGATTCCTCCTGATCCCTCATAAGGGACCTATTTAGTTGTTCTGCACAGGATTTTCAGGTCCTTAGCAGACCTGACCTGCTCAAGTGCTATTATAAACAATCTTTCTGAGCTTCTGCTGATAGAGCAGTTTCCACAGGTTTCCAACTGAATAATGTTTACATCCTGAGCTTTTCAAATTGGAAGAGTTTTCCTGGTAGCAACTTTTTGTGACAGGTAGATGATAACAACTTACACGTGAAAATGAACATTCTTGGTGTATGGACTAATGTGCCCCATTCTGTCACCACCCCTGAGCCCTGCTGTGATGGAGAATAAGCCATTCACTGACCATGGGTGAAATGTTCAATGTCTCCATGCAGCAGTAGTTCTGTGTTTAAAAAGAGAATACAGATTACTTAGACATTTTTGTACATTGTATTCAGAGCTCTGGGCCGGAATGTGCTGCACAAGTAGGAGCGTTACATCCGCTCTCAGTGCACGTGTAATGGATTCACCCTCACTGCATGGAGGGAGGAAAGACATCCTGAGTAGCAATTTCAAAGGAAGGCAGTGCATTTATTATGCTTTTAGGGTTTCCATTTGCCTGCTACCCAACTGATTTTCTAAATGCCACCATACTGTGATGTCCATGTCATCATCTATTATGGAGAAAAAGAAAAAAAAAAAAGCTGTACTTAACATTATTCATACTTTTAGCTGCAATTCAGAAACTTCCTGACTGCTTCTTGGATGAAAATCAGAAAAGCTACTCTAGTGGCAGTAAGTAAATACTTAGGAAGAAAGAAAAGAGAAAAATCACCAGAAAGGTGATTTCATAGGCAACATGCAAGAGTTTTTTGCAAGTATGAATTCAAAATCTGCTTTTCATCAAATATAATTTTAAAGTGTGCTTTTTACTTTTTTAATTAAAAAAATATATATGAAATTTGTTGTGTATGAAGTTGTCTCCCAACTTAGAAACTTATAAATTTACAAACCTAACACTGCACTCTAAGACAGTACACTACAATTGTTGCACTATATTTCAAATGAGAAAGCAGATTTCCTACTCTTTTGAACAGGCTCTTTTAGAAAACAAAGCCAAAACTGTGTATGTGTGTATGAGGTGGGGGGAAGGGAAGGGTATCATCCTGAGTGTCTGAGGATGTGTGCAGTAATTTATTTTTCAAATCACATTTTTAGTAGAAAAAGGTAATTTTTTAACAATTTTGTCCAGTCATTTAGCCATTATACTTAGCTAGATAACATCATATTTCTGTTATCAGTGGAAATTATTAGCTGCAAGAATAAAAAATATCTTTTGACTTAGAAACAATTGCACCTGCTACTTATTTGTAAGAGGTGTAGTGATGGCTAAGCGTTGCCCTAAGAAAACATAAAAATCTGCTGGTAGAGTGATGGACAGAAAAATGCAAGCATGAAAGAAAAATGTTCATTTTCAATAGCTGAAGAACTCGGTTACTTTTAGGCTTGTGGAATTTAAAAGAATTTATTAAACATTTCAAGTTTCTTAAAATATTTAAAGAATTTAAGCATTGATACTTATGGAAGTAAAATGTTAACTGAAATGTTAACTAAATTTCCAATTATTTAATATTATTCTAATTGTGACTTCCTTAATGTGACTTCCTTAAGGCTTCTTTTCATGCAAGTGTTTGGTATACTGTAAAGCAGAGTCTCTGTCAAGTCTCCCCATTACTGAAATGCCAATATGTGGTGCCCTTCAGTTCAGGGAAAATAGCAAATGCAAGCAGAAACATGCTGAGCATAAAAAATTATATATTTTTTATTTCTGAAGAATCTGAGATTGCTAACCATTGCAGGTTATATCTGTTGGTCCACCACTGAAGTGCAAAGTGGCAGCTGCTCAGGAGCACTGAGCAGAATTCCCTTTCTCTCACTGCCAAGCAGAGAATTCTGCTGCCAACTTAAATTGCAAGTGGAGCAAGAAAAACAGGAGGTATTTACTCAGGATGTCTTGGGAATAACACTTTTAATCCTGTGAAAAGTGTTGTGGGATACTTAGTGACCCACATACTTAAAGTGTCTGTCACCTATCTTCCATCTAGAAACAAATGTTTCACCTCCATTCAGTTTTTAGAATAGGTTTGGGATATTTGTGGGTTCAAAAGAAAAGCTGTGTCTTCTGTGATTTTAGATTGCATCTTGGCCTTTCTAGCTGCACAAACCCATGAAATTCATCTAGGAAGTAATGAAATATATCTTGACTTTGGATGTAGAGTCACAACATATAGATTGGTTAGGGTAATACTGCTTTATGTTTGGAATTGCATTAGGACTTGTCTACATTAATGCAATTGTGAAAGTTAACCCAAATTGACTAAAGTCGTGAATTCAGAGCATCATTAATTAAAGTAGATTAGTGGATTCACATCCTGAATAAATTAAATTAAACCAAATGCAAGCCCTCCTTAATTCTGAATGAGAGTGTCCAGGCAGGAGTTTAATATAGTTTAACTAATCCATTTTAAAAGATAATTCTGATTGATCTTAATGGGTGTCCATGAAAATGAGGCATACGAAGGTGGATATCTGTATGTGTGGGTGAACTCATACAGAAACTCAAAGAAATATGATCAAATTAACAAAATACAACTTTGTTCATTTGCATTTTCCATTTCAGGAAGTATGCTGATTAAAAATTCAAAATTGTAGATGTGGCCAAGATAAAAGAGTTTAGTGTTTCCAGCAATATTAGGTTTCAAGAATAATGAACTTTTCAGGTCAAACTGTATGTAGGAAAACTTTATTCACTTTTGTATGTGGATCAATCCTTTAATAAATATGTCAGTCTACAGAGGCAACATAAATAATTGTACATACAGAAAACCTTAAACGTGGTAGCACTGCAGACAATAAAAGAAACCAGACAAACTTGAACATCATACACACTCTGTTCCCTTCACAAGGCCCAGCCTGTCCTCAGTGCTGCAGCGACACAAGCTGGGGAAAATAGAAGGGGATAAGGACTTGAGGTTTAAGGACAAAATAGATTGCAAGACTCTTCACAGCTTGTTTATTTTTAATTTCCCATTTAATTTGCAATATATATTCCCCTTCCGTCTTCTATTGCTGAAAAAGTTTCCTCATTGTGCAGATTGTAAGTCATGTTTCCAGCCCAGCTGGAAGGACTCTTGCATTTCCTTGCTGTAAATGGTCCTTCATACTAATGTGGTGACATACACAGCATTTGTTATTGCAGTTTCTACTTTCTGAATAATATTAATTATTATTCATGACAATTATTACCTGTTTGTTCGGAAAACTTTTTCAGCTGAAAAGAAATTACTGGGGAAGCAAACTTTATATGCTGCACTGTTAAACTAGTCATGATGTGTGGGGTTTAGAGTGGAATGAATAATTTCTATTTTTATAATATTTTCTGCTAATCTTCAATTCATTATTCTTCTCTGAATCAACACCTTGCAGCAATGAAACAATGCACACAAGAAATGTATTCTCAATGATTGCATATTTGAGCCAAAAATATGGGCTATTTCATGTAAAAATGGAATACTGTCATATGCAAATTGATAAACTACAGAGAATAGGGTGTGTGAAAGAAGGAACACTGATTCTTAAGCAGAATGTTAATATGCTGAACATCTAGATCACTTAATCATTAAAAATAACAGTAATATGTAATGTCACTTAATCGTTAAAAAAAATAACAGTTATATGTAATGTGGAAAGTTTAACACTCAGTAGTGTGAACAATGGAAAAGGTCAGATGTCTAATTACTGAGTTTATCATTGCCTGGAAGGATTTGTAGGAACTGTAATGGTAAAATCTGTTTTTATATTGATTTTATGACTGGTCCCAGTTTTTCTTTCTGTATTTGCCAAGTTCCTCACTGGGTATTAGATCATACTTAGACTTCTTAAGAGAACTGTAATCTCACATTTCAGGGCTAAAATGCCAGTTAGATAAAAGTGAGAAATTTGTTAATACTTTCCTTTTAAACAGAATCTGATAGCATACAAATCAATTTCTAGCTTTTAGCCTCTGAAGTACATTTGCTTTAGAATTATATTGTATAAACTTTATGAGAAGTATTAAGCTAAAATGAAATTCTGAAGTTTCACCTGTCAGTTTAGCATAATGAAACTTTAGCCATTGTAGCCAAATAATTTCTATAACATTTCTTGAAAATCCAACTCCCTAAGATTATATTTTGACTCTGTATATTGGAACAATTGCCATCTCCTATATCTTGAAATGATGTCTGGGTTGCATCCTGCCCCCACGCAGGCAAGACTGGATAACGTGCAGTCTTCCCTCTTTGCCCTGATCTCTGTGAAAAGGACATGGAGATTTGCAGTCCAAAGTGGTCCACAGCTCATGGAAGAGTTCAAAACTTTGGGACAACAACAGATCTGTATTTGCTGTACAATTTCAAGAAACCCTTCCTGCCTTCAGAAGAAGACATTTAGTATTTTTTTTGGTCAGACTGTTTTAAAAGCTCTGGGAAACTGGTCTCTGTATCTATGAACTGGCTAGGCTGACTAGAATCCTTCTTGTATGAGGTGTGGGGAGTCTTATTTCAGGGAGAAAGTAATATTAAGTTGCATGCTAAGTTTTTAGTCAATAGGAAATACTGCATACAGATTACAGAGGTACATCTTAGTGCCTTTTGCTCTTTGAGTGTCTTCAGTATGGAACTTGTGAGTGGTGAAATACCCTGTGTTGGGTTGTCTCTGTTTAGGCACCTAAGTTATCTATTTTAAAAATGGCGTAGAGATTATATCTCTGTTCTTAATCTCAGTGGGAATTTAGTACTGCTTTTCTGCAGACCCCTGCTATCATCTGAAAGCTTCTTGGTGGATTGCAGTAACCCACACTGTGGGACCCCTGTGCTCTGCCCTCTGCACTACAGGAGGCTGATGCCCATGCCTGCCCCTCTTTCTTCTGAGCTAGGGGCTCTAATTCATCTCTGGTGGGTGATTGTGTTTTCAAAAGGCAAGAATGCAAATTACGGTGTGCCAAAGCCAAGACACACAAAGAAATGTGACATCCAAGTTTTTGAGTTATCACGTTAGAAATCAGTTTTGGAGACTGCAAATGGATTTTATCCAAAAGGTTTAGTACAATCTGGGTTTAAATATGTGCTCTGAATCTTCTATGTGTTGAACTTTTTGGCAAATTCTTCACTTTAGGAAAAAATAAATATTTTTAAAATATATATATACATTATTCTGGAGAGTCATTTAATGTGATGTCATCTCATGTAAAGTATGGATTTGTGTACAGCGCTCTATCTCATTAAAAAACGGTTAAAACAAGGACAGCAGCTATTTATTTTTTGATGCTTTAAGCATATTAGGAAAGGTTAAGCACTTAAAATTATATTGTTCAGTATGACACAGAAGAATTAGTTTTCTCTTTTGCCCTATTTCCATTTTCACAAAGAGAAATGAAATGAAAGTTTATAAGAGAGATTATGTCAAATAGGCCAAAATTATATCAAAACTTGATGGCATATGGAGCCAGAAATTCTCCTAAACAGGAAAACAAAGGATTCCTGAGAGGTCATAGAGTACTAGGCTCAAATAAAGGCATTGCAGCTAATATCTTGTGTGCTTTGATAGGTGAGGACAATGTAATGGCCCCTGTGAGACAATCATTAGGCAAAACCATTTGAAGCCGTTTTGTGGTTGCTCTGTCTTACAAAACAAATTAGACTGCAGCTGCCAAAGGGATTTAGACAATACAAATATCATCACATTTTTCCCTGTTTTTCTCTTTTAGTTCTGACAAAAAAAATCTGCAGATGTACTCAGAAATCTGTCCAGTAGTAATTAGATTAACATGGTAATTAGACTGTAACTTCATTTATTCATGCAAATGAAGACTAATCCATTTTTTCAACTATTTTTTTTTTTTAACAAATAGAGCAACTTCTTTGGTATTACATTTAGTTTACTTTTTTTTTTTTTTTTGGATATGATATTTTTCAGTAGATGAGAAAGTTTCTTGAGGCTTAAAGGTCATATCATTGTATATGAACACAAGGTCTTGTCCCTTCAGTGAAGTAACATATTAAGAAATATATAATAAGCAAACCCAAGTATGAGGGTTAATTTCATTGAGTATAATTTGGAATGACCTTGGGGTACTATTTACTTTTTGCATTTCATATTATTTATCAAGTGAGAAAATGAAAAAAGTAGAGAAGATAGTGACCTATTTAAGTCTTAATGTCAATATTAGATGTACATTTTGGTCAATTTTAATGATGTATATTTGACCTAACCTTACAGGTCATGAGTTTCTGAACTGAGTTCTTCCTCAATATTGTTAGTATATAATTAGCTGTAATCTTCTATGAGGATAATTTTTTTTTCTCAACTGAGATGCTTATCTATTCACATGCATGCATACATGCACATACACACACACACACACATATTTCAACTCCGGTTGAATAATAACAGTTTTCAAATTATGCATTGTCACTCTCAACACCTGAAGGACAAAAAAGAAAGCTCACCTGATCTGTGAACATTTTAGGGGTTGTTCGACTGAAGGATTGTTTTTCACTAAACTTTGTATTTTGAAACACACTTACCCTGTAAAATTCAAATGCCTTCAAACTGCAAATGCAGAAGTCTTGCACATGCAATGCAAACACTTGAATTTGCAAAAATGCCAGAACTGACAGGAAGAACTGCAGGGTAAAATTTATTTGACAAAGTTGAAGAGATTCATATGTTGTGGAAGAATGTAATTTATGCTAAGCACGTTCTGTGGTTGGAGAAACAAAGTCTGACTTCACCTCAACACCCTGACACAGTTTGATTGCCTGCTGGAAGAACAGTGTTGATAAAACTTGTAGGATATTTATGTCTAGCAATGTTGAAACAGAGGTGGACATTTAGTCTGAAGTCTGTGATTATCTGTAGTATAAACAAAGATATACCCTTGCCCTTTTGAAAAGGTCAGGTGCAACGTTTCCTAAGATGCTGGGCAAACTTGCAGAGCAAGAAAGGGCAAAGAAGGAAGTATTCAGAGGCAATGTGGGATGCATAATCAGAAATGCCATGTCAGCATGGCTGTGTGACCAGGGGAAATAGGCATAAACAGAGTAATCTGTCTAATCTGATGAAATTAGAGGAAACTAGGTGATCTGTGTTAATAATAATGTAGTTTCTTTATTTTAAAACTGATAAATCTTGGCTAGTAAGGATAGGTACTAGGACAATTCAGTCAATGATTCAGAGAGGAACAGAGCATGCTGGCATGCAGAGGAAGAGGGGAATGCTCAGGAGGTGTCAGAAGGTGACAGATTTGTTTCCCAGGTGTTGTTGCTGGTGGTTCACCGCTGTGTCTGCCTTGTTCTTTGGGGGCTGTGGCACCAGGTGCACTCTGCAAGGCACAGGGCAGGGGTGATCAAGAGCTCATATGGATTAAAGTGATTGAAAGAGAAAGGAAGGTTAAATCTGAACTAAGAGAATCTGTTTTACTCCATTTCAGTGTCTGCTGAGAGCACCAACTGCCTGAAGCCATACTCTGTTAGGTTAGCTGAGCCTTTTCAGCAGTGCCATGCTCCCTAAAAACTGTCAGCAGGGCCTGGCTAAATGCTATCTGTGACCATCATATTGAAATTTACAGTTTTAGTCCTTTTTTTTTCCCCACTGGGAAGAAAAGACAAGAGGATGCTGGGACTACTTCACTCTACCATGACCTCCAGAACCACAAGCTTTTGTAATAAAAATGTCTTTCCAAGAACCTTATATTTAAAAACATTGTGTTGCTATGTTAGAAAAACTCAGTGACAACATATGGAATTCAGGATTACATTAAAAAAAAAAATTCAAAAAAATTCAATGTTTTAAAGTGTATCAGAGACATAAAAGTTTTGTTTTAATCGAATGTGATTTAAAACATGTTGGACAAGTCAAAATACTTCATTGGATCTTGATTAATAATGAAATGTAGCCCAGCATTTTTCTGCTACCAATGGGGTTTATTTTTTTGCCTTTATACACTATCTTGCAATTCAATCTTTCTTTTTTTTTTTCTTGTTTTGTAAATGTCCTGATAAGATTTTAAATACCATTTTGTTTATCAATATTCTTTGAGAAGGATACGTGTCTGCAGTAGTCTTTCCTTATAAGTAATTCTGAAAAAGTTTCAGAAAGACAAAAATGTTAAACTTCAGTGGTAGGTCCAGGCCTACACACAATCCTGGGACTTACTTTGTGACCATCCACCAATTCTTGTGACCAGCAGTAATCACAAAATCAATAACTATTGCCCATCAGAATAGAAAAAAAATTCATCCAAAGATATATTAGAGCAAAGGAAAAAATTAAAGAGAAGAACAAACAAATCCTTTTGGACTCACAAAGAACACAAAATGTCAAATGGAAAAGATTATTTTATGATCCTCACATGCTGAAATCCCCTTTAAGGCCAACTGTTCTATTTACTGAATAAATTTATCATTATTTCCATTCAGCACTCAACATGAAACACAAGTAGCATGACATTAATTTGCTTTTCAGGATGATTTGTATTTTTCTGTGAGGTACCCTAGATTTAGGAATTCACTGTTTTGCTGTGACAGACTCTGATCTAATGACTTTGAGGTACTAACATAGCATTCTTCAGTTTTCCCATGATGGGTTGAAAGGATATATTAAGGAAAATATAAAAGGAAAAAACCCAGTTAGTGTCTATAGGAAATAGCAAAGTATGAAACATAGTGGGGGTACATGCAGTAAGAGGTGGCTGGTAAGTTCATATGCTGTGATTTCTTTATTCTGCATTTCATAAAAGCTTCTATATCTTGGAGTGAAGACTAAAATTAATTACACCTAAACACAAGTGAGTGCAGGCCTTTCATGTATGTGAAATCCCTGCTATTTTTAATATACATTATTTCCTTGTGAGCTGTATTTTATGCCAAAATATTCTCAAAAAGCATGCTGTCTAAGGAACAAGCTGAGAGTCAAAAGTGGTGCAAACTAAGAGAAAAGAAGCTGACAAGAAACCTGGTGTTTTGGAGTTCTAAAGTGATATCTTGGGTCTTGCTTGCATTTTGAAAAATCCTTCCACTGCAAAAAGGTGATTTTTGAGGACAGCGAACATATCAGACTCCCAGTAAGAATTCTAATAAAACACATTGCATCAGTGGGAGTTCATGGGCTGAAAATAAGCTAGAAACCTCTGTTTAGAGCAGAATTCTCATGCATAGTAAGACCACAAATATCTATTGCCCCTTTCCAATGAAGTCAAATGAATTCTTTCATAAGTGCCTCTAGTACCTTTGAAATACCTGTCAGAAAGTACCTCTTGCTAAGACTAATTGCATTTATGTCATATGTAAAGTGCATCTGCAGAAAAAGAAAAAAGATGAGAGAAAATGACAAGAACTGTTGAAATTAGCAACTTATACTTTTCTATTGCTTCATATTTCTGTTTTCCATTTATGTGAGATTAAATACGGCATTTAAGTGTAACATAGATGCATACCACGGAAGAGTTGGAGTAAAGTCTAGGAATTTGTGATGGAAAGTTGCCTTCTTCCTCTTTGAACCATGTATTCTTTTATCAACATTATGGGTAGAGTTTTGCCATTTGTCCTCCTCTATAATCTGAAATCCATTACCATCTCATAGAAGTTTAATATAGTGGGGAAAAAAGTGTTACAAATTAACAGGGCAAGGAAGAGATCATTGGATGAAAGATATGTAGAAAATTTTCAAGTAAATTTTTAATTGGATAAGAGATAGTAGTCATTCAAACAGCCATTTTTTATTTAACTTACTTAATTCAAATCACAATTTTTAAGTCCTAAATTTATGAAAATTAGGCCCTTTCTTTTTCAGAATGAAAAACTAATTTTCCTCCACATCACATTTAACTTGGCAGCATAGCTACTGCATGCTTGAATAAAGAGAAGTAAAAGGATAATTATTTATGTGAAATATTTTTGAAGTCAAGTACCATACAATTATAAATTGCTATTTGTTTTTTCTTTTGCAGTTTGCCATAGCTGATCTCATACTCTTTTGGGACAGACAACTTTCCCAGCCTTTTTGTTTAGGGCACTGTAAATCTGAGAGACAAAAAAACAGCTAAGAGAAAATAATCAGTCAAATTTTTATGAGCAATCTCTGTGTTCAGAACATTATAAAATAACTAAGATAATGAAATATTTTTTTTCTGCATAAGTTTCTGTAAAACTTGATAGAGTTTATGAAAAAATTTTGAAAAATTGCATTTGTCAGAAAAGTTTGGATTAAATTCTTTATGTTAAGATTTTTCGTATGTTAATATTAGAAAAATATTGTGTTTAAGCAAGTTTGTCACAGTGAATCATGCTAAAGCAGGGTCTATGTGTTCTGAGAATGTTGTTCCTGGTATATTATGTCCTAGGAAGCTAAAAAAAACCCCAAGGTTTTATCCCATCAAGCAGCCTTTGACTTCTCATGGAATGCTCCCCACACATTTGTTAGGGGAAAAAAAAACCTGCCAGGAGAAAGCAGAAGACACATAGAGTCAACTCACATTTGGGTAGAATGCATTCCCTCCTCTGTATATTTGGTGTGTTCTATTTTTGCTTTACCTGCCGAGTCTGAAATACCTTGATTGGTTCCCCTGCAGGACTGCAGTGGTGGTCTCAGAGAAATGACTCCACTTAAGTGTTTCTTGGACAAGGTCACAAAAGGATTCAAAAGTGCTTGCAAATATTTGGAAAATACATTTTTAAGGAAAAAAAATAGAAATTTTTATATCTATATAATCAATGTCTATAAATGCACTATTTATATGTCATTCCCTAAAGTTATGCTCCATTAGTTGTTTGACATTCCACTAATTTGAACCATTAGGAGATTACAAAAAGATGGCAAGTTAAAACAGAGAATCACATTTTCAGAACACTTGAGTTGAGCTGTTCCAAATCATACCAAAACGTGAAAATTATAATGTTCAAGAATCACCTAGAAACAGAAGGACCTAATTATTATCCCTGATACATTAATTCCCTTCTCTGCTCTTTATTAAACCCCTTCTAGCTGCTCTTCTGCAACATAGCTGATCCTCCATTCAGCTCTACAGGTGTTTCCCATGTCTGAAATTGTTCCCATCCACATATATTTGACTAGGCCACTTTTAACCTCCAAAGGAAAAAAGCAGTGCCTGCTTCTTACCATCATGCTAGCAGGGAAATGTTAGCAAGGAACTGGGAGCTATTTTTATCCTTTTCCTGGATGATGAGCATTTTGTTATTTCCCACTTACTCTCATTCGATATATCACAGTACAAAATTGCATTTTCTCAGATGCATCTGAGGACTGAGTTCAGTTTGCTTGGTTATAGTTTGCTTGGTTATAAGGGACAGTATCACAACCATTAATTTTGATCATGTAATCACGTGCTCTGCAGCACCTTCAAAAAATATGAATCTCCTGCCATATGAAGAAATAGTAATACTAGCTTCATAACATTCCTGTTTAATCATTTTTGCAGCATATGGTTCTGCAAAAAACCTTGCAGAACTTTTAAAACTTTAAAAAGTTTTTAAAAAGCCTTAAAACCTTATAAAACTCTGTAATTTTAATAATTACTATAAAATGCTCTGTAAAATGCTGTTGACACAATTGAAATTGCTCAATCATGTCTTGCCCACTTTTAGAGCAAGAAGTCATTGAACATAAACTTCCAAAAATCAGAATATGAAATATTAAGGCAAGCCACAGATTTATTCTGTGAGACTTGATATATGGATTGACATCTTTCCCCACTATTAGTATTGTTCAATTACTTATGCTGTTTCCTGCACATTGTGGAAATACCTTCATGGCCACACAGCTTCACTATTCTCTCTTTCCCTGGGCACCATTGGTGCCTCAGTTTAGGCAAGAGAGCTCTGAGAAGATGGGGCCAGAGAAAACACTGTTCCTTCCTCTGTGTCCTCTGGAAACAATACTGAGAGCAAGAAGAGGTTCAAATGTTCACAAGCTTCCAGTTTATAGCAGATTCTTCATCTTTTTTGGGGAATACAGGCTGTCAGAATGTGGTAAATTTAACACATAAAAGCAGTAATAATTTAACAGCCTCTGCTAAGGGATAGCATGAATTAGTTATGTTTTCTGGCTAGAAAACTTATGAAGAAATGTGGAAAACATACAAGGAAATGCAAGGAAAAGGCAGTTTTGTTTAAACTGATATGTATTATAGATGTTGTTACTCAGAGGTGCAACCACACTGATTGATAGGCTTGCTTGAGAGAGAATTCAAGACCTTTTCATGCATTTGGAACAAACATATATTAGGGAAGTATATGTGTCTATTTTGCTTCTGGCTACTGTAGATATAAGGGTTTTGCCTCAGATTGCTATTTTTCATGATTTAGTGAGCACTGAAAAAATATAAATATGCGTATGTGTGTGTTTAGAAGACAAAAACCCAGAAGCAGCTTTAGTACACCACTGGAAGAGTATTAATATTAGGCTTGAATAAGCCAAATGCAGTCAGGAAGAAGCCTGAATTTTAGAATTTTGTCCTAATATGGTCATGAATTATGTACAGGACTTACTCATCAGTGTGTCAGATGAGTGTTGAAATTTAAGAAAGTAGGGGTGTTCTCCACAGAATACTACTAAAGAAATATTAGACAAATTAAACAGAAATTTCATGTTGCCTTGCTATAAACTTTTCCTTTCAGAAAAAGATTGTACAGAAGGAATCAGGGGATAACCTCAATTTCATTCATTCATTCAGTTGAATTTATTACAAATTCAACTGAGTTGAAGTGTAGTAAAAATATTTTCATTTGATTGCCATTATGGTTACATAATGATGTAAGGTCTTAAAAACACCTTGTTAAGACAAGACTGTGTTGAATAAAATCTGGTCATTTTTGTTATGCTTCAATATCTACTATTTCTATACTATTTAAAAAACATCTTCGCCAAATATAAATGCTTTAGGACTGTATACATTTTGAAAAGCAAAATATTTGAAAAGATCAGATCACTGCCAGTGCACGCTGTATTTTAAAATAGCTACTCAATCTCTTTTTTGGAGAGTGGGCCAAATATAGGTACTGACATTTCTTCAGCACAAAACTGTGTTTGGTTGTCATTAACATATATGAACTGCCACAAAATTTCATTGCATATTTCCCAATTTTGGCAACAGGACTGCAGAGAATTCTTTATCCCAGACCATCTTAATGTGGAAGAATTCTCATTTGTCAAAATATCTCTTCTCTCAGTTCCACTCTATCTGTCAGCTTTAAGCTGTAGATCTATACTTGAGTTCTGCCCTACAGTGCACTTTCCCTCACTTTCTTTCTTGTGAGTAATGTACAACAACTATTTTAGTGAACACTGTTTTTTGCTTGTCACAACACAAACTAGAGTGAGGTCTTTTAGAAGGATACTGATTTTTATGAACACAGTTCACAAAATTCTCCCTCATCTTCGTGACTAAAATCAGGGACACTGACACTCCTTCATCCCTATTCTTAGTAAATATGAAAAAACCTCCCAGCTGTTACATAGAACACTATAATTTTATACAAGAAAAAACACCAGTACTCCTGCTGTAAGTGAACTAAGAGAAGTTGTGGAAGAATAGACCAAGGATCTTTTATCTCAGGAATCTAAAAATTAAAATACCGGTTTGCAATTGTGGCTTTTACACACACTTTGTGTGTGTCTGTGAGCATGTACAAAAATTTCTCCACAAAGTTATCTAGAGAAGGAGAAAATAAACAGTATCAACACTATGCTTTTAAAGAGTTGAATTTAAGTTGCTATCCTTAGTCTTAGAATTGATTTTTCTTTGAATGAACAAACAGCTTTCCATATTTCAAGTGTCATAATCTTTGATCCAGTAATAAAAGTCTTCACATTTCTTCTCTAGCGTATTTGCAGGCTTTCTCTTTTCTATTTTGTTGTTGCTGTTGTTGTTGTTGATTTGCCCACTGGAACTCTTATCCCAGCTGAGAAACAGCAAGATATTTTTCTGTGACAGAAGCAGCTCTAGATCCAGTTGTGAAGAGGTAGCACAGGGATGGAGAGCACAGTGAGTTGGTTTAGGATGAGTGGGAAAAGGTTATGATAATATAGTGGCAAAAAGAAGTAAAAAGTAAAGCATTTCTTGAGAAATGCTTTTCTGTAATAGATGAATTATAATGTAATCTTTAATTACTTGATCATTTACTTTTGCTGTCTGTGAAAGAGAAAAATAGTACAACTTCATCAAATCTTAATGAGTTTACATGAAACCGAGAAATAATGTTTCTTAGATGTGCGATCCAGACCTTACAGAATGCAAAATTCTGCCTTCATCTAAGAAATTCCTTCCATAGAGATTTTATTGAAGATTTTTTTTCTTTAGAGTATCTAAACAAATTACTGTTCCTGCAGCTTGTACGAAATACAAGGCTTGTGAGCAGGAGTGCATAGAAATTCTGATATCAGGGAGAGAATCCTGGATGTTCATTTTCCCATAAGCTTTACAGAAAGGCTTCAATGCGATAAATCCTCTTGGTTTTCACAGAGTAACAAAATTTATTGCCCATGGTGTAAGAGAAAAAGCAATAGGAGCAGTCCTAGCCAAAGGAGTTTTCAGATACTCTTTTGAGCATCGGCTCTCATTCCCCGCCCTTGTATCTCGCTCTGTCCCACTAGTCTGCATCACTTGTCTCTTTTATTTGTCTCCATCTTCTCTCCCAAGCTATCCACCACTGTGGCAGAAAATGTATGCATTGCAAGGAGCTCCTTCATTCCTACTTTCACCTCTATCTCAAATCTTAATATTCTGTGGCTGGTGTGTTCTTTGGGGAAATCTGCCTGGTTTGGGTTCACAGCCCCCCTCAAGCCTCCCATGTACTCTAGGCAGGCACACACAAAGAACCTAAAAATCCTCTGCTAAGCCCTCATGATCTTCTGTTTGATTTTGCAAGAACTGTGTTTTCATTATTCTGTTGTCTTTTCTTTTCTCTCCAAGTTAATTAAAGTTAATTGATGAATTGGTACTCTGCTATAGCAACTACCCAGCTGGAAAAGCACCAATCTGCAGTGATCATATGTGTAGAGCATGTCTAATTTGTTGTCCTATGTGGAAAGGCCAGAACTCCTTGTAAATTAGCTTGAACAATGTGTATTTTTGCAGGAGAAGCAGTAAGATAGAATACAACATAGGTACTCACGGGTTCTACAAAGCTTTCTGCAGCAGAGGCACTTGAAATCAGGTGCAGCTTTGTTTCCAGCCAGGCAACTTCAGGACTCCCTCTCCTGTTAAAATGGTTTTTCTGGCTTCATGCATTTCATATTGCCACCAGTACGCCTGGCAGACTCTCTGGTGCATAAGCAATCTGCACATTTATGGGGAAAAAAGCCCCAACTTCCTTTAATAATATTGTGGCAGTGGGAGCTGGGCACTTCCATATCAATGGTGGCAATTGAAATTACAGGTTTAGAGCTGTACTTTCAGTATTCTTTGCATGCTACAATCAAAGGTATTCCTCTTTGAAGAGGAATTTGGAGAGGGAATTTGTAAAAATTGGGGCATTTGTTTCAGTTCATGGCATTTGCAAGTATGTGCAGAGTCCACTGTTCCCATGATTCATTCTGGGCCATACATATTACCAGTCATCCTTATCTACTATATAAGAAAACTTTAAATTGGTCCAAATTAATCTCTTAAATGATGAATATACTGGAAGTGTTGTCTTGATTTGAAATGTCTCCTTATATTTTCATTTTGTAATCTGTTCCAAAATTTTCTGTTCTCCTGATTCAAAAATTTGAAAACACAAATTCCAAGTTATATTTTGCCTCGACAAAAAGTAATTTTCTTGCTATTTTGTTTATTTGAGCAATTGAGTAAAACAAAGAAATTAAAAAATATTCTCTGCCCATTGCAGTTTCTGTAGAAAGAAGGATTTGCTATTGTTCAGAATATGGTAGTAAGATACCCATATATTCACCTCTGTAAAGTTCTTCCAGTATCTGTCAGAGGGTCAGGGTAAACCTGAGTTTGATGGTTTTCTCTGATCTGCACACTAATGTGTTTGCTTTCTGTAGAATAACTTGGTTTTGTGCCAAAGGTGAGCTAGAAAATTAATTTCTGAAGGCATCTTTTCCTTACTTTCCCAGAAAATGGGGTAGAGTATATGGTGTGTCTCTGTAACTTGTGGGAAGGAGAAATTATGAAAGTTGGGAGAACATGTCAATTTATGAATTATTTATTTTAATAAACTATAGATTCACTTACAGTCTCTTTCTAAAATCACAGATTTGTTCCTAAATATTTTCATGTGTATTCAAAGGTGTAGTGTCATACCTAACCTTATCCAATGCCTACAAAATATCTAATGTATTAGGTAGGTTGAGTTGTGAAATGATTACTTCTCTATTAAACACAGAAATTTCATTTCACTTTATGCTAATGTAATGATTTTGTGATTAAAAATGTTTATTAACACATTTTCCCTCATTTTATTTTATTATTTTCTCTAAAGCTTAAAAAGAATATTCAGATTCAAATGGATATGTCACATTTGAGCAAATAATTATTAGTACTTTTATCAGATAAGCAGATCACTGGAAAAAAATGACCTTATCCTTTTCAGCAGTGAACACTAACATTAAGGAGTTTATATTCTTCAAGTCCACTTTCTTTTTAGAAATATTTAAGAACTTACAAAATTTTTCAGGGAAATACAATTTTTCCAGCCCAAAGAATTAAAGGTCAGACCTCAATGTAACCATAAATAGAAGTTTTGACATCTAAGCAAATGATAAGATAGATATGCATTCAGATTAAATTTAAAATTATTGCAGTTTATTTATTTAAAGGAAAGTGATAGCAATTAAAATACAATAGAAAAAGACGTCACTGGAAGAAAAATCAATATTGTTCCTATTTACAGATTCTAATGTTAAAATCATCATTTAGAAAAAAGAGCATGTTAATTTGGTAGGAAAGAAATCACTATCACTTAGAAACACCACCACCAAAATCAGGTAAAGTACATAATTGGAATAAATTATATATATTTTTTTTAAATAACTAAAACATTTCCAAACCCTGATAGAAATCATTAAACATTTGCTTAAGCAGTATCTAGTTCAGTTGTTGGGGTTATGTAATTTCATATTTGGATGGACATAGTTACATTACATTTATTAAGCCTGTATAATTTTGTTCACGTGTATTCTTCATTGGAGACAGAATAAATCTACTTTCCCTTAACAACTTTATTAACTGGTGGTGGTTCCTGGAACAAGACACACAAAAGGGACTTTGAAAAATGTCTGTTATTGCCAATAATTGTTTTGCTAGGTTTTGTAGAGAACTGTAGCATGTGGAACAATAAATTAAGACATGATAGATTTGCTATAAATAAGAGCATCAAGATTAATTGATTTGGGAAGATAACTTAGTTGAAAAAGCTCAAGTAAAAACTTTAGCAGACGTTGGCATAACATGACCCATTCTGACATGGATCCATCATTGTCTGTAAACATGAATATCAAACAAACTACACACCTCAATCATGAGTGTGTGGGGAGTGTGGGCCCTGCATGAAACTGGCTGGAATTGTTTTTAACAGTCATTGTTTGTCATCAGTTGAATAAATGTGAAGTGAGTAATATGTTTAGTAGTCCAGTCGTGTCAATATTGAAGGTAAGGACATAAAGAAACAAAGGAGAGCAGAGTCGCTGTCTGACTCTCTCCACCTCTTATAAAGCTGAGCCCTGGATGATTTCTTGCAGGAGAGATGAACCTCACTCCCTCAGTGCCTCTGTGTGCTTTACAAGGAGGCAACATTTCATGTAATACTCAGTTCTGTGGGCTGGACCCACATAATTATGTGACATCAAACTCGTATAGGAGGTGCCAATTAGTTGCTGTTCATGTGCTACAAGCCCATAAAGCCTGGAAGGAATTATTAATGAAAGAGAACTTTGCTGTCCCTTCCACCTCATGAAAGGTGGAGCTTCGTGTGTTATCCCCTGGATGCACCCGTGGGGGTTGCAATTGGTGGTTAAGTTTTTGTGGATGAAATGTTGGCCAAAGAGCAAAATCTGCTGTTTTGACTGACAGAATTAAATATAACAGCTCCTTGTTGAAGCAATTGTGGACTGCAGTGTAATTCCGTGTAACGACAGGAATTTTAGAAATAATGTCATCCTTAAGTGACCGTGTCTGATCATGGTCCTTACAAACTCACCAGAGTAACAAAAGATGCCTACAAGGGAGAATAATGTATGGAATATCTAACATTAGTTGAAAAGTCACCGGAGAACTTCTTTCTAGAGTGTCACTATTTCATACTTAACACGTAAATGATTATATAAACCAAAGATAAATATTTTATTATGATATATTACTTGTTTTGTAGTTGTCCTGGTTTAGGACAAATTAGGGGAAATCTCCAAAAGGGAGCCCCCCAAACAAAACAAACCTCCAGCCACCCCTCCCCCAACACCGGGTTCGGGAAGGAATTTCTCGGAGGAGCAAAGTGGAAAACAAAACCTATTTATTTACAAGTAACAAAAGAACACTCCCCAACACAAGAAAAGGAAAGAAACAGACTGTGTATGGTGAGGGCTTCAAGCTTCTCTTGCAAGCTCCAGGTGTCCTGGACGTCTCAGGTCAGGTCCAGAACCGGTCCAGTATCTTCAGGGGAGGGTAAGAAAGAGGGAACAAAAGAAAAGAAAAAAACAGTGCAAAAAGCAGAAAGCAAGCAAGCAAAGCGGCTAGCCAAGCCAAGCAGGAAAAAGCCAAAAGCAAAAAGGCCTGGTCAAACACTCCCCCCCTCTCTTCCCCGCCCCACCGCAGCAAGACGGCCGGGGGGGGGGGAAGAGAGAAAAGGCACAGCTGCCAGACACAACACACGATATTGGGATAAAGGCTGTCAACCCACGACAGTAGTGAATGTTGCTAGGTGGTATAAAAAGTTTGGGTTTTTTTACAAAAAAAAGAGTTATGAAGACACAGACAAAGTCTGTCAGCTAACATTCTACTATTTAGTGAGTTAATCTTGCATAAGGGCTCCTAGGAAGCAATTCTGTAATGTAAATATTTAGCATTCTATTAGACACTCCACAGTGCTTTTTCTGGTCTCCAGTTGCCAGCCCAGAAGGTGAAATACTCCTTCTGTGATCCATGCCTGCCAAACACCTCAGCAAACTGAAACAGCATCAAACATGCCTAATCTGTGTGTGAGCAGCTGAACCCCCTCCATGAGATTCAGCCTTGTGTCACATTAACAAGACACAGATATTTATAACAAGATATTAAATATAACAAGATTTACCGTGGCTGGCTTATAGGACCATATTTTGCTTATTTTAGGACAATAAAATGCACGTAAATCATGATCTTTGGTCACTTGTGTTTCAGGTAAACCTAATTTAAAAGGTCAAGATAATTACTATTTTCTTTGAAAAGTAGTATTTTTGATGACTCATATTAAACAGTGAATGCTAGGCAGAAGAAAGGCTACATTTTACAGCAGGTGATTAAAAATATATATATTCTGAAATAGATTTTAGACTGAGTAATAAAAATTTAAACCTTCAATTCAAAGAGTAGTCAATTTAAGGCTAATTTGAAATGCATATGCATTCACTAAAATTAAGGTAAGTGGATAGCTGCGTTTTTCAGATGAAGAGAAATAGGGTGAGCAAATAATTCTCATTAAAGCTTAGTAACTGGGCACTTTGGAAAACAGCCCAGTATCTAACTGTATTGTAGTCATCTAAGTCTATGCAAAAATATGACCTTCAGATCTCAGGAATCTTTCCAACTTATTTTAAATCATTACAAAGATCAGCACACTAAATGAGTACTTAATGCATTCCTATTTGCCTTTTATTTTGAAGTGTGTGGGGTTTTTTTGAAATCTTTAAAAACATGAGTATCAATTTTATGAGTTAGCAAGTCATGTGCAAGTAACTATCTGGTCCAGAAAACACACATCCTTAAAATCATACTGACTTTACAGGTGGAGGAAAGCTTTCTTCTGTGCAATCCAAACACAGCAGCTCACCCCTGATGCCATGCTGAGCTATGGACTGATTTCCGAATCCTGATCTGAATCCTGATCTAAGCATTTTGCTGCACTGACAAGTCTTGGGGTCACTCAGGAGGGAAGAGACCACAGAAGTTGCTAACACAACCTTTGCTCAGCCAGGAGCTCCCTACAATACTGAATTCAAATCAGGTCCTTAGGGCTTTGTTGTGTCAGCCCTTGGAAAACCTCCAAGAATGAATATTCCACAGCTCCTTTGGATGACCTGAATCATTACTTAATTATCTTCAGAGGGAAATTTTTAAACATAAATGTGGTTGAAATTTCCCATTTCAGTTTATCACATTTATATGCGATGTAAAATAATAAGACTTCCTTTCCTTGATAGTTTGTTGGGTTTTTTTTTTGTTTTTTTTTTTTTTTTTTACTGTCTGTGCATTATCTCTAAAGAAAAATGCATCTGTTCTCCCATCTTTGAATGACAGGAGAAGGAGGTTTAGGAGGAATGAATGTCATTTATTGATCATTTTCATCACTGGATCTTTTCAGCATCCACTTCCTACAAAAAAATGTACCCAATGCAAAACTGTGATAGAAACTGAGCTTTCCCTGAGATATTTGGGTATATAAAAAATTGGTGGGTTTTTGTGCTATATTATATCACAACTTTTTCATGAGAAGGACACTTTAATCAATGAATTGTTAAATCTACTGAATTTCTATCGGCTTTTCAGAAGGGTAGGTTAGTATGGTTTATTCTCCAAAATAAATAAATGACACTTTGTCTACCTAAGCACAGAATGCACTTTCAGGGTTATTATAATTCAAGTAAAAAAGTGCTGGAACCCACATGATAACAATTTTGATAGAGGAACGTCAACTAGATCTGTATGAAAAAAATCTAGTGCAAAAGTAAGGAAAAAATAGTTCTTATCTCAATTAGGAAAGTTGTTAGATTATAGTTCTTATAAGGAAGTAGTTTTATTCCCTCTGGAAAAAAAAAAAAAAAAAAAAAAAAAAAACAAAAACCAAAAAACAAAAAAACAAACCAACAAAACAAAAAAATCTATGCAGAAGGACATTATTTTAGAAATCAGGCATAATGTAGCAGGGGGTGACATCAGAGGAAAGTGTGGCTCATATGAAGGCAAGACTAAAGTTTAGAAGGAGAATTTCCTGAGTCTAGAGTGACTGGAGAATAATGCCTTATTTGCAGATCTGTTCCTTCCTGTGCTAAGGAGGAGACATTGCCTATATTATTAAACTTGATCCTGATGATATATATTGATGTGAAATTCAGTGTACATGAAATTCTGTGTTAGAACTGTTAAGCATTGCAGTTCCTGGTGTGCAAAGTAGAAAGGAATCATGATTTCACAATTTACTCTGCTGCGTTTTTGACAACTACTAACAATAATTAAAAAAAAAAAAAAGAGAGCCCAGGCTGCATACCTTATGTTATGATTTAATTTTGATTTCCCTACTACCTAGAGAAAGATGCAATAATCACAATCTTCAAAATCTCACAAATTTTTATAGTGCATTACATTCTAAAATAAAGACATAGAAATATATAACAAAGCAATTACTTGGCTGAGCACTGGAGAGTTTTTATCAGAGAATTGGAAGCATCAGCAAGATAATCCCTGATTTAGTCTTGGCATATTATCTCAGATTCTCCACTCTTTGAGCTGTTATGTGCTGACTTCAGCATGGACATGGTTAATCTGGAGCATGATTACACATTTCCTTACAGAAAGTGAGGGAGCAATCCAGAAGTCAGAAAGTGTGCAATTCAAGTGGCATAGTGAATACAAGGAGAGTGTCGCAGACATTTTTTTCACAGAAATCCTTTCTTTGGGATTTGTGCATCTTCTGGGAAGCAAGGGCCCCAGAAGAAGAATGTAAACAATCGTTATTGGCTGCTGTGGAATGTAGCAGGTGCTCCTGTGATTGGATCATGTTCCGTGTTTACAACTGGGGGCCAATCACAGGACCAGCTCGGGGACAGATTCCCTGGACACAGAACTTTGTTATTCATTCTTTTCTATTCTATTCTTAGCTTAGCAGCTCTGCAACGTCTCTTCTTATTCTTATTAGTATAGTTATAATGTATTATATAGCATATATCAATAAATCCAGCCTTCTGATCATCAAACAAGATTCTCATCCTTCTCTCACCCCAGCGACCTCCTCAGGTTGCTGTAATAGAGAGAGGGAAAGAATATGTAAATAAGCATTGAAAGGTAGGAAATTTGGTAGGTGAAAGAAGAATCTATTTTTTGTTTATTTTGCTGGTCAGTCTTTTTTCTTTCTCTTCCTTCACTTCTAAAACTGCTGAGCTCTCACATGAATAACAGTGCGATAGCAGTAACCCTTCAAAAGATTGGACTTTTTTAGTGGTTGACAGTGTGTTTGTTAAAAGACAAGTATTTTTACTGGGATATTGATGAAAAAATTTTAAAGATGAGATCCTGAAATAAAATATAAACCATTTTTAGGTGATAATGATATTTAACAATGCCAGAATCTAAAGTACAAATATGACTATTTGAATCCATGTTATGACTCCTGCAGGATTGCACCAGGCAGAGATGCCGTGTCTCGGGAATACCTAGTAAGACTCTAGGGAGTCCTAAAGAAAAACATGCACCAAGAAGGAAAACATTAATGTGTAATAACTCCAAAACCTGAAAATCAAGACAGCAGAAAGGGAATCTTATATTCTCTTGCTTCCTTGCTTTCTTACCCCAGCTGCAAGTTGAAGTCCCTCAGAGGACTGTGAGACTTTTGCCTTTACAATTTGACCATATTAGCAATAAAGTGGTGAAGATGAGGGAAGAAATTTCTGGCACTGTACTCAGCCCCAAAAGCTCTCATGCAAAATGGATAATGCATTAGGGGTGCTTGCCATAGATATTTTCTTTGGTTTGTGTTTCATGCAGAGCTTAGCTGGTATCTCCAGTATCATGACAGACTTACTATGCAAGGTGTAGAATTTTTGCTGGATTCCTAGTTGCTGTCCTTCTTTTCTTCAAATTATATTCGTATATTTTGACAGTAGGCAGAATATCTACTGTGGACCATTTGTCCATGTTCTTAAAGATCCTCTTAATTAATGTTGGAAAATGAAATATTTTCTTCTAAACGTAGCCTTTGTTTGTGTGGGACTGGGTTTGGTTCACTGAATGGAGTCCTGAACATACCGGAACCATATATTAATTGTAACAGCAGTATGTATCTCAAAAGTTCTAGAAAGAAGATTTAAGATTGCCTGAGGTCAATTCATTTCCTGTCTCTGATAGAATGATAAAAATATGAAGAGCTAATGAAGCAAAAGAGTCTTTTGCAACTTTCAGAACATTCAAAGACTTTCTTGCAAAGAGCTACAAGAGGAAACTTAATAGAAAAAAAAGCTTTGACTTCTTTTTACAGTAGTAAATTTGTGGAATATAAATGCCTGGCTATTTTATATCAAAATACAGTGATCTTAATTCTATCAGATTTGTCTATAACTGCTTTATTATCACAACTCACTAAAGCAGAATGAAGAACTTGTTCATGAAAAGAAAGAATGTTTCCCAAAACAAAGTTTTTAAACCCAAGAATAAATTAAAGTATTTTTAATGAATAACTGTGAATTACAGTGTGGTCTAGTAATATGTCCTTTAAAATATAAGATGCTGGAAAAATGTTATCTGCAGGAATGATAATTTGCCGTGCTACAATATTTCTAAATGACTAGAGAATTTTTCTGCATTAAAATAAAGAATGAAATACATAAATGTTAATATATTTTAGCATCATTAGAATTTCACCAATAACTCCTTCAAAGGTTGGATTATTTGTGCTTGCTTTAATATAGTTAATCAACATAAATAGATGTGGCAATGCTTAGCTCAGTTAAGATGAAAAAATCAGTAGTGGGAAGAAAAGTTACCTTCAGATATGACTGTTATTTTGGGGATATTTTAATTAATTTTTTGAATATTTGTAAAAAAGTTGTTTATCTTTCTCTTAAGATAGTTCATAGAATTCTAATGAAATATTAATATATAAATGCAACATTTCTTATAATAAAGCAGCCTGTTAGTGGCCTAGAACTTGCTTCTGCTTCCACAGGACCTTTTTAAAATTATTCATAATCCTGAAGGATCTTCCAGAAGGTCAAGTAATCCACTTTTCTAATTAGTTATCATCTCATTATGATGAGCTTGTCATTAACTGTCACAATCCTGTACATGATCTGCCCTGTGAGTGGAGAGTGACAAAGTTCCACTTTGTCTCCTGGACCCCAGCAGCAGCAGTGCCTGTCCCCAGCAGGGAGGGCAGAGATCAGGGTGCATCATCTGAAGGACAAATCATTTTTGATTGTTTGCTGGGTTTTTTGAGTATGATGAGGAAATAGAAATTCATGGTTTTTATTGCAGATTTCTGTTTGTTGAAGGTGGGTTTTAAATTAAGCAATACTGCATAGACCAGAGTGCAAAGAATAGTGAACTCTTTCCAACATGGAAATCCCAGCCTGCTCTTTGAGTGTCTGTTTCAAATGAAGAAAACTTCCAGATTAAATTACAAAAATAAGGATTATGAATCTTTGACGTGAGTTGTTCACACTAATTTCCCAGAAATCATTTACTACAAGTGCATACTTAAGTGATTGTCTCTTCTTTGGTACATTTTTGAGAGTTTTTGAATAAGCTCCGCAGCTGCAGTTTCTTCTCTGTTCGTGCTGAGGTACCAATCTCTGTGCACATATCCTTTCACCTTATACTACTACTACTACTACTACTACTACTACTACTACTACTACTAATAATAATAATAATAATAATAATAATAATAATAATGATGATGATGATGATGATGATGATGATGATGATGATGATGATGATGATGATGATGGAGTATTTTAGTGACTATTGAATTGAGGTTTAAAGGGTTGAATTATAGCATGGCAGACTACCAATTACTTTCATACAGGCAGTAGCTACAAATGCATTCACCACGACTTTCATTCTGAGCCATAAGTTAAATTTTAGAAAGGAACATTGTAATCTAAATGCTGAAATGATGTTAGGAGTGAGAAATCAAAGAAATGGTGTCTAATCTTTTCCTTCATGACATGCTAATCAGTGACTTTTATTAGACACTTAACAGCAAATCCTTACAGGTATTAAATATCAGAAATCTGTGTGCTGGAAACTGCTGTACTGACAGAACTCAGATGGCTCTAATCTAACCTTCACATTTAATCAGTACATTTCTCTGCTTAATAGTGCTTTTTCTCCTACTGTTAGCTTTGTGATGATGAAAAACACATTTTGGTTTATGTGTCAGTACTGGAAATAGGACTTGCAATCATAAAATCTTTTGCCACTCTGTGCTGTGCAAGTGATTGAACAAAAAATTCAATCTGTCAAGCAACAGCCAGTAGCCATTGTGGCATCTGATTTTGTGCTGATCAAGGCTTCTGGAGTGAAAGCTTGTATTGTCCTGGCAATGCTGATGTCCTCAACTGCCCAGAAAAGTTAAAGATGAGTAGAGTTAAATGTAAGGTAAAATTTGTTATACAATAATGTTTGTTATATGATGACCTTATTTATATAACTTCACATATTTATTTATGTAAATCATGGGTGGTATAGACTATAACAGTAAATATTAAGGTTTATATGCTACAATTTGTAGTAGTAGTGGAAGAGGAAGGGATTACATTTTCTTAACCGTTTACCTTCTCACTTTACCATCATTAAATCCCTTACATTGCATTTCTATACATGATTTTTTGACCTTAATCATTCACTATGTTTTAGGGTATTATTGGTTGTTTTCTTGGAGTTACCTTGTGAGACTGCAATGCTATAATTTTGGAAATGCTGTTGGTATAAGTTACTGCAGAATAAAACAGCTGCTTTATTAACAGCTTCAAATATAAGCTATTTAATTCTAAGGATAATTCTGGTTTTCAACTGGAGAAAAACTTGTAAAATCATGTTAGGGAATATGAGTTCTGGTAATATCAAACTTAGCACTGCTGAAATGCTTACCTTTTCTCCTGTATTCCATTGAAATGTAAAGCCTCCAAGTTGGCAAAGCAATAAACAACCATTTAAAAAGAAAACTTTAGAGCTAGAAAATAAGCATTGGGTTTTATTTTGTCTCTAATGTGTTTCTTTAATCATTTTCCCCTATCCAGTATAAACCAATTCAAAACCCATGGTAGCTGACCATAACATCTAGTCTAGGATGTCTTTTGTGAGACCGTGTCCACCAGTCTGTGACTGATATTTCTTAGGGAAAAAGAGCTCAATTGATTTGGAAGGAGTTTCTACAAACCCATTGATGACGTGCAGCTTGAGCAGCCTCACTGCAAAGCTGGAACTGCTAAATAGAACTGGGAAGCTACAGGACACTTGGCAAAGAAACAATGGTCATTTCTTTTCCTGCAGCAAGCACTTAGATGTCATGTTGGGTTGTCAGAGCTGAGGAAAAAACATCATTCAATCTTTACTGAGGATAAAACGTAATACAAATTTCCTTGGAAAATGATTCTTAGCTGAATTGAAACCAGGAAGAGACAATACAGGTAACTAGGCAGATGGACTTCTCAATTTTATTTTTTAAAGTAATCAAAACAAAACAGTAATAAAGGAGCCATTCTATAAATATAACCACGTTGCAAAAACAAAATTCTTTAGGATGTTTCTGGGTATCTTCTTTCCTTGCTATTTGTTTTGTACTTTTATTTACTTTTGGCAATATTTCATGTATATATCTACAGGGAAAAACACTCCTGCTGTGGACTCTTCACATGTTCTTGCATACTCTCAGTGAGAACAGGGGAAAAATAACTTTTTATAATTTTGCCCAGTTTCGATAAGATTGGAAAGAAAACCAAACCAATCAAACCAAAACATTTCTGCTGTGCCACAGAAAACGGTGGCAAGGAATCAGTACATTCAAGGGCAAAATCCAGGCAAGGATTGGCAAGCAGAACCTGTGAGAAATGTCACACAAGCCCTTCTTTTGGGGATGCTCACCCACACACAGGTGACAGAGGTGTGGGGATGCAGAGTGTCGTTCTGGGGCTGGGCTGGGACTGGAGGGACGTTTGGAGGGACATGGCCACCACTGGTCCACTCCTGCTCTGCTGCTGAATTAAGGACAAGAATTTAATGGGTTTGATTTGAATTAATGGGTATTCTCTGAGGATGTAAGGAAGAGATGGAAAGAGGAGAATAAGGAAGGTCTTTTTACACTGAAGTGTAGACCCTGCTGGGCTGGGTTTTTATGATCCGCCTGCGTTTGTTCCTAGAGTTGGGTGTTCCTGGTAAAGGTGGTGGGATGGAGCTGAGCTAAGGCTATGCATATAATAAACATATTACATAATTGAATTACTGGAGGGGAGTTTTGTTTTGTTTAATGTAGAAATTCTACAAGTAAATTTAAAGTACCAATTTTGAAAAACATGGTTATGTTACTTATGTCTTGTTACATTCCAGTATGAGCAAAATGGAATTCAAGTAACGTTCTTACCTTTTGTTTATTTTATTTATCATAATTTTCTATATTTGTGTTTGGATTAAAGTCTTAGTTGAAAACATTCTTTTAATGTATAATTTGCCACTTCTGCAAAAAGTGTGTTTCGCTCACCTAATTGAAATTGTGCTTCGAAGTATGTTTGGTGAAATGATGTCTTGAGAATGCCAAATGGTTTGTTTCCATGAAACTTTAAGTGAATTCAGATTGCCAGGCATCATTATAATTTAACAGTGACTAAAACACATATATTTCTATTTTTATGTAAATGAAACAAGCAGCATTATCCTGCATATGTGGGGTTCTCTAGAGGTTCTCTACAGATCATCATTTCACTGCCTATAATGAAAAGTTTGCCTTGGTGGCTTTTTAAATAGGTATTGTTGCTTCTTCAAAGTGTTAAGGCAGTAAGGAACAGTATGTCTTGGATTACCATAAATAGGATAAGAGCACACTGAAATTGTACCTTCAAACGCTACCTCCAGAGCAATGTGTTTGGAACTTCGATAAGTTCCACAGTCATTTAAAAACATAAACCAGAGAAATAAGAAGGAAAATGAGACATTTTATAATCTGATTATAACTATGTGGTTTTTTCTATTTAAAAATGGGCTCCTATTCCAAGAGAACAATGGAAAAAGGTGGGGTCTCCTAACCAAAAGGGGAAAGTTCACAAAAATTTTTTTGTTTGTCTTGAAGTCCAGTCAACAGAATAAATATATTACCTTTCATTCTACTTACTGATTCTATTAAAACACTTAGAGACTTAAAAATAAGTGTTTATATTTTGAAATATGGCCTAGAATATCAATCACAGACATGACTATATAATAAAAAAGGAAAGTCATAAATCAGCTCTGTCTCATGTCTTGTCAGAATTTAGGACAAAATCTGTTGCAGGAAGCTGGAAGACATTCATGGTTGTTATTTTGGAGCAGTAATATTTTGCCAGGAGGGAAAATGCCTGAAATCAGTGTCAAATTTTGCAGCTGAATCCAAAACTTTCTTATGACTAAAGTTTTTGTTTTTCTCAGTTAGTTTCTTGAGCTTGGAATTCAGTAGAAAGTATTAAAAGGATGCAAATTCCTCATTAAAGTTCAGAAATTAATTCTACAACCACACCACCCACTATCGTGAAATTATCTAGTAGTTCCTAATATCCCATGAGCCAAGCAGAAAAGTACTAAGAATAACTATATTAAAGCTATACGTAAAATTTTGTGTGTAGGTATCATATATATATATATAAAAATATGTGATATATACAATATATGTATATAAGATGTGAGATATATATATATACGTAAACACAACATATGTGTTTCTAAATGTATAGGAACATTTGAAAATGAGACATGACTAAAGATGGAATTAAAACCAGTCCCTTAATAAGAAGCAAATAAAGCAAGGATAATGGTATAATAGTAGATGGCAAGATACAGGAAGCAATTATGGTGAGATTGGGAAAACATTGTAATAGTTTGAATTTGCTATTGGGTTGTATGAAATTGGCAATACCAAGTCAAAAAACAGTTACATCTCTTTCAGTACCTCAGTTTTGATCCCAGTCTGTAGCAGACGGAGAAGCAGCAAGGGGCAACCATACTATTATATTTTTTAGGTGCACTCATATGCTCTGTTAGTCAGCTATTACTGTCTTGACTCATTCCTTAGCGTTTTTTTCTCCCACGAATTAGGAGAAATGTTTTCAGCCTATGCAAGCTAAGGCAATCATTTACCAGCATGCACAGAGTTCATCTTTGAGGAAAGTGATAGCATACCAAATTCCTGTTTTGAAACCCTAGTCTGATGATTTCAGTCCTTTGATTCCATTTTTGTTTCATGACAAGAACTAAGCACTCAATCCTTATTCACTTTCTTCTTAGCAGCCACAATTTCAGAGACTTCTGTTGCATGCCTGAGGTTTAAAGGTCAGCTCTCATTCGGAAGTGTTTGTGTATCTTCGAGAATTCTTTCTGCCTTTCACTTCTTTTCAAATCTTATTATCCTTTTGGGATATGTTCATCATAAATATTTTGTACTCTCTTCCTTTCCTTATAATTTTTATGTGTTTTGGATTTATTTTTCACTCTTTACCCTTTTTACTCTTTCCTCTTTAGATAATGCTTTCATAGAACTCTTCATTATAATTTCAAATCGTTGACTAAATAGTAAGGTAAAACTGGTGTTTTCTGACTACCAGTGGTAACTCCTTTTCACTATTTCCCTGAAAAAAAAAAATCAGGATTGTTTTCTTTAGTGTGCACAATTTCAATGTGTTCAGTATTTGTTTATCCATTGTACTACCAAGTACTATCATGTTGTTCTTTTTCACCTCTTGACGCTTTTCCCAACACTCTGCTCATTTACTGGAAAAAAGTATTCATTTGAGGTTGGGACAAGTAAAAATATTCAATGTTTTAACTCTGACATTGACACATTTGTACCACAGATTATGATACATCTTATACCCATTCCTAGAACACAGTTGTTTACAAAATAATTCTTCTCACAATTGACTACCCTTATAGATATAAAATTGTATAATAAAATAGCTGAAGTATAGTAAGAAATTTTCCTTATTGTAAAGGAAATAGAAAGTGGATATGACCAATCTGGCAGCCCATCTAATCCAGTATTTTCTTTCTGGTGCTGTTGCAGATAGTATATTTTGAAGAGTGCTGTAGCAGACATATTTGCAATATCCCGTTTGGAGAGTGTCTTTCTTTTTGTGTTTATCTGACTTTACAGCTTGAAACAAGAAGCTTCAATCCTTCATCCTTTAGGTAATTTCCATTTCTCTTCAGGGTACAAGGTAATCTTTAGCTGACAAGGGCACAAAGCCACATTTTAGGGAGGCAGGTTGCTCCATCATTTTCCACACGAGTACTTTGCATCTTTCTCTGATGTATGTGGCCCTGGCCCATGTTAGAGACAGAGTGCTGAGCTAACCACAGGTCTGTTCCAGCACAGCACATCCTGGAAGATAACAGATGATCCACAATGAGTACAGAATTTCCTGTCAATAGTACATAATTCCATCTGAAAACTTGTAGTAATGCATGTCAAAAAAGCCAATTGACTGTACTTGTAGGTCATTTTATACCTTATCTCTTTGTAAATATATGTGCTGGAATGAAATTCAGTATATATAATACTGGATTTTATAACCTTGATTCAAATTGTGCAAGTATTCATGACTGGTTTTTCTTAGAAGGGAAGGTTATAATAATTTTCAAAAAGCTTTTTTTATGACATCTGTAATTTAATTTTTTTTATAAATATTTTTCTTGTCTCTGTGGAATGGAGAAGAAAACTCCAGCAGACTGGAATTGCAGCTTGCTGTTACCTTTAATTTAAAAGTGCTGGCCTGATAAGTGAAAATAATAACTGTTCTTTGAGTACTTTCAACAACCAAATGAAAATTGGGACAGTTTGATTTCCTGCACCATCATGAGTAAATCTCCATTCTTTCTTCAGTAAATCATTTGGCACCTTCTTGACAACTGAAAATGGGAACAATGATCTCTTTGTAACTCACAGAAGTGGTGTGATGGACTAAAACCACTAATCACACTAAGCGGTTATCTGATTAAAGATCTGAAACCAGTGATAATCCTAATCTAGCAGTTTTCTCAGTTAAAATCCTCAACTGTCCCTTAGTTAAATTGCTTTAAAAAAAGAGACATTGATTCACCAGGAAAATCAAATATGTATTAATAGCATGCATGTTTTAGGGGCTTTATTTTGAATAAGATGCAGAGTGCTTGAAGTGTTCTTGAGTTATCTGTTAATTTTTAAAATTTTTTTATATTTTTCATTAGGTCATTTCATGTAACTGTCTAGAAGCCATATATCAAGATACTCCTTCAGGAAATACATTAAATTTTGTCTTAGTAGAGGATGACTTGTAGATTGGCTAGCGCACATTTTTCAAAAAGACTCTAGTTTGGAATTTAAGCCATATGAAGAGGATATGCTATTTTCCATGGAATGTGTGTCAATTACAGGAATTGAGGGAAGATATTTTTATACCATTTTTTTCCCCTTACACAATGTAGAGCAACACATCAAACAGACAAACTGAAAATTTTGCAGGAGGAATAGGTGGCTCACATGGATACCATTATTTTCATAAAATTTCCAGTATGGCCAATGAATAAGAGGCAGAATGCAGTCTTAGCCTTAAACATCTACACATTGTCTACATTAAAAACAGAATGAGAAACTTAGGGTTATATGGGTTATATTTTTAAGAATTGTTTCTTTTTTTTTTTTAAATGGATTCAGTCTATCAGTTCGGTTTCTCTTACTCTAGAAATAAATGTAACTCATAACTTCCAAACCTGAATATCTTCAATTTGAATTGAAAAAATTCAGATAACATGTACCTGAAGAAGTTACTTTGTTCCTATTTCATTCAAGAATTCAGATGTTTATTGTTCTGTATATATACTATTCCTTAACTCCAAAAAATATCTTCATGCCTCTTGTAAATTCAGTTTTAATTTTTTTGTAATTATGGAAGTAGAAAAAAATTTAAAAGACATTTAAGGACATGTGGAGCAGTCTATTTCTACACTTAACTTCTGAGACTATTGGCCCCTTTTTTAATGCAGTGTGGACTCACAGAAATGATCAACCTTATTTGTACATAGATTTTCCACTAATTGCCACATGACTGATTTAAAATTTTGAAAAGCATCCCATATATTAGATAACAGGGTAATGGAATCAGTGCCAATTAGAGATATCATTGCTATAGAGACTTAGATATCCCTGAGAAGGGCAGTACTAGTCTCCAGTAAATAAGGTGTGTCTTGATCATGCTGTCAGTTGACACATCGGTGCTCATATAATTTTGTGGGTTTTTTGGCTATAAAGCCCTGTATACTCACTATATTAATTATTATCTTAAATGTATATTTTTAATTGTGTATTTTTATATAACATCCTACCTTTATTTCTATTTGCTAGTTTTCAGTGTTTTTTGCGATTCTGCTGATGATATAAATCACAGGAACTTTGGTTTCTTATACTGAGTGCACAGAAAAAAGTATATTCAACTCAAATATATTCTCACTGTCTTCCACCAAAAGGTATCCTAACTACCAGACTTACTCAAGTCTTTTCAACCAACAGTGAGCACAGAATATAAAAATATTAAACTCCTTTGCATGTGTTTAAGGACAAAACGTGTGTGTACATGATATTTCTGAAAAGAAAAGGAGGTCCCTGATGTGATGTTTTCACCTGTGTAAAGCAGAATAAGCAGCACAGCTTGAGTAAGAAACACACATCAGATAAGGAAGAAAAACACTGGTGGATAAGGAAATTAAAATTACATTTTGTCATGTTTCTTCATTCCTTTTCTGGAAGTGCTGACCAGAATGGTGATGGCTTTTAGCAGCTATTGCATCAAATTCTACAATCAGAAGTGCAGGAATGTTTTTTATGACAGCATGCTGTTAAAGACACAAACTCTAATTCATTATTTTCTAAAATTTCTGACTTCCTAGCAAATATAATTCTTCAGTTTCATCCACAGTGAGACATTTTCGGCATTAGCAGGTCAAATCCTTGTTTTTTTTGAAGTCAGTGCTCCTGTGACATAAATTTATTTCTCATCATCATCTAAATTTCTCAAAAATCTCAGCTCATAAGCCTGTGAAGATAAATATTGAAAGACTTTCTCTCTCTGATTGCCATTACTGTAAGAAATTACTGGCTTTTAAACAGCTTTATTGACCTTTTATGCCCTGGAGTCATTTCTCTCAACATCTTCCACAGAACAATTTGTGGATTTGTTAATTTTGCACTTGCATGATAGCTCTGGAAAGCTATGCAGAATGCATTCGTCCTCCTGATCCTTCTTTTATCAGAGCATGCTAAATTTTCAAACCTTGATGCTATTTTACTCTTTTTATATTTGTTACTGGAACTCTTAATGTGCTTGGAGTCTTTGATAAGCTTCACATAATTGTTCTCATCTCTTTTGAGGGTTCCTATATTTTTTGTACCTATTGTAGTTCTTTTTGAAGGATTTTCTAGGAACTATGAGCTCTTCTCTTATGATTCTTCATGATCAATCATTGTGCTTTCCAGTTTGCCATCTTGGATGAATATATACTGCAAATACACAAGTTTGTGTGCAGATATATAAATGTGTGTTTGTGTATGCACACGTGTATGGGCATAGGCATATGAACAAATGTGAATACACGCTTGTATGGGGATGCATAAAATATATAGAATTTATATATATATATGGATATTCATATTGGCATATTTAGGCATATAGGAGGCACACAGCCCCTAGCTGCCAGAGTGGCTAGTTCTATAAAACTATCACAAAACATGATTTTCCTTTGGTGCTCTTTCTAAGGACTCCAGCTCTTCATGGCACTTTCAGAACTCTAGAGTACAGTATTATCTGTGCATCACTGTGACAAAGCACTTCTTGTCTCCTGCAAATTGAAGTTCATTGCATTAGTGCTGATGTTCTCTCAGCAGGTGGTCGATGTCAATTATTTTTTTGCTTCTGTGTAATGAAAGCTGCTACATATTCATTTCAATTCTGTTACAGACCTCTGAAGTTCTGACAAGCTGTGAGCAGTTCTTCTATCAGGTAAACTTATGAACAGCTTCCTAATAGTTGGAATCATCTTGTCCTGACTAACCTGGATTTCTCACAACTTGTCTCTATGTTTGCCTCATACACAGTTGAGGTTGTCCTTTTCCTTTCTCAATTTTTAGAGCTTGTTGCAGAAGACAGGCATCCAAACCTCACTTGCTCCCTTGCAACAGCTGTTTCCAAGTGTTGGACAAGGTGATTTTATTTTAGCAGGTGCATGCACAAGATAATTTACATTGATCTGAGACTTGGACTATGTCCACATGAGAAACTTACCTTGCCCTTGTCCAAGCCAGCACGAAGTCTCTAGTCAGATCAAGCTGAGTTCTGTTCCTCTGGAAATAACAGCCTCAAGACAATGTGACAAAGTCACATGGACACAAAACAACCTAGTCCTGAATCTTTAGCAAAGTGCTTCTTGAGTATACACTATTCAGATAAAAAACAAAACAAAACAAAGCAAAAAACCCACTAAACCAGAGAATAGTATTACATTAAAAGTCTCTTTCTAGTCTTCAAACTGCTGTAGTACTGAAATTCCCAGTTACATTTCTAGGATTTTGCTATGACTTTGATATATTTTACACACATACATACACACACACACACACACACACACACACACACACACACACGCACATATATATAATTCCTAACCCTGTACCTATGGATCAATGGTGTTTTTAAAAAAAACATTTTTTAGGTATTAAAAAAAATGTCTGAAACAATGGATCTTTTTCAAAGCCTTTGTTTGTCTTGTGACTCATTTGAGGGACAGTAACTCATTGGGCACTCAAATTACACTGGCAACTAAATCTGTTGAGAAATATCCAAGTTATGTTCATATAAATCTCCCTAACAGCCAACTAGGGCACTCCCTCTTCTATGTGCACACACACTGCCAGGCATAAAGATGGTTGAAAAGTTTTACTTTGTGTCCCTCTAGGCAATAAGTCATCAGAATTCATTTTTATGACTGAAGACATAAAGAGTTTAGTGGCTGTGGAGCTGCCTCTGTTTACCGGAATTGGCTTTCTGGACTTGCACAATGCAGTGTGCATTAGGCAGGTAGAAATTTGTTATCAGCAGTATAAAAACATCTGTCATGCTGTCAAGTTTAATGAGAGGGAGGCATGGAAGAAAAGATTGCGATCTGGAGATGCAATTAGATATCTGGAAAACAAGTTTGAGCCGTATAACTCGTTCATGGAAACACAGAATGACCAACTCACACTCTGGCTGGGGCAGGAAGGCACCTCTGGAGATCACCTGGTCCAAGCCTCTGCTCAGAGCAGGGTCAGCAAGAGCAGGGCAGCCAGGAGTGTGTCCAGCTGGGTTTTTAATATCTCTGAGTATAGAGACTCCACAGCTTCTCTCGACAGCCTTTCTAGGTGTGACCTTCCTCCTCTCAAAGAGGATTTTACTTATGTTTAAGTCTCATTTGGTGCCCTATGCCTGAGAAACATTTGTGCCGTTTAGTCCATCATCAGGAAGTGTGATTCCTCTGAGTCTTCTCTTTTCCAGACTGACAAGTCACAGCTCTTTCAGCCTCTTATGCCAGATGCTCCAGTCCTTGAGCCCCTTTGTTGGACTCACTCCAGTACGCTCACATCTCTCTCATACTGGGAAGCCCAGTAGTGGACCCGGCACTTTAGATTTGACTTTCCAGAGTAGAGAAAGAGGATCACTTCGCTCCATCTGCTATCAAGACTTTTGCAAAATGCAGCCCAGGGCTCCTTTAGACTTCTTGGCTGCAAAGGCAAACTGCAAACTCATGTCCAGACTTTGTGTCCACCAGGACACCCACAACATTCCCTGCAAATGCTTTCCAGATGGGCATACACTGGTGCTTGGATTATTCCTCTCCATGGTCAGGACATGGTCTTTACCATTGTTGATCTCTAAAACTTTTGGCCCATTTCTCCAGCCTCTTGAGTGAGCAAATTTTTCATCACTCAGGGTCACCAGTTGTGGTGGTGTTCACAGGGGTCCCAGAATGAGGGAAGAGATGAGGATCTGACTCCATGTTTCAGAAGGCTTGATTTATTATTTTATTATATATATGACATTAAAACTATACTAAAAAGAATAGAAGAAAGGATTTCATCAGAAGGCTAGCAAGCAAAGGAAAGGAATGGAATGATAACGAAAGCTTGTGTCTGACCAAGAATCCAAGACAGCTGGACTGTGATTGCCATTAATTAGAAACAACCACATGGGCCAATCACAGATCCACCAGTTGCATTCCACAGCAGCAGATAACCATTGTTTACATTTTGTTCCTGCGGCCTCTCAGCTTCTCAGGAGAAAAAGTCCTAAGGAAAGGATTTTTCATAAAACTTGTCTGTGACACTTGAGGTCTTCCTGAATAATAGGACGCCAATCTGGTGCATCAGCCACTCTTTGAAGTATTGTATCATCTGCAAAGTCACTGAGGGTGTGCTCCATTCCATCATCTGGATCATTAAATATAATGCTGAACAGTATTGGCACTATTACAATTACCCAAGGGAGAATCTGTGTGATGTTGTAGAACTGACATTCATTGCTGATGAAAAAAGTTATATTCAGACATTTCAGACATTCAACAGCTTTTCTGCCATCTTGACTACCAGATCAAAATGTTTCCATTAGTTTTTTGAGTTGTCATTTTCACTTCTTCTATTTTTAAGAAAGCTCTTCTTTATTGATGAAAAAAGTAATGTTTACAAAAAAAAGCCTAACATTGTTTAAACTATCATGAGATTGATCTTAAGCTATGAAAACCTTGAATAATATTGTTCATCTCTTTGTGTTGGACTTTGTTTTGATTAACCTAATTTCAGTTTTCAGAACTGTAGTTTACAGTAGATGGTCATCTAAAAGGTACATCAATGTCCAATGATAAAGAGATAAGTTATTATAATTTATGTGAGTCTTCCTTTTCAAACCTTTGTGGTCACTCTATTTTTTAGTTCAGAAGACTTTTGTATTTACTTTGTTTAGTTCTTCAAGAAGTTCAATGATGTTTCAGTAATTTAACTTCATTATGCTTCCTGCTAGAGCTTTTGCACTAGACTAAAATTCAGCTGCTGTCTTCTTGAATGACTTTTATTACTCTTGTTCATGTTGTGTCCTTGGAAATTGAACATTAGCAAAGATTTCTCCATCAGGAGTGACAATGTGTTAGACCATAAGGTGATAAAAAGGAAAGGGATGGCAAACATAAAAGGAAGTGTTTGTTTGTCTGTAAATACTGCTAAAACTACATCAGAAAATATTTTAGTACCAAGCTTCAAGTAAGCCCTGCTCCTTTGATGTCCACATTAACCTTTTTTTCCCCAGAAATTGTTATTTCATAGGCATGTATTATCCAAGTGCACAATGTGTTGCTGTTTTCTTGTATCCATGACTTATGGCCAGATAGGATCCAACCATGAAAGGCAGCAAAACATATTAGGATACTGCCACTGTAATGCTTCACATATACTTGATAAGTATAGATCTGCAAACATACTTGAATCAGCATATAGATCATAAAATAATGGAATCAAAATTATTAAGGCTGGAAAAGATCTCAAAGGTCATTGAGTTCAACCATTAACCAGATAATATTTATTATTCTGTTGGCATCTAAAAGAGATACTCTGATAATCGTGCTTCTTCAGAACAAGAGGACATTCAGGGTAATCAAGTCTAATTCTTTTTAACTCTGGGATATCACACCTTCAGCAATTGGCAAAAGCCCACCTTAGCTTTGTTGTCCACCTCCCTATAAAATCACACTTCTGTCTTCCTGGTTACTTGCATCCATTTATATTTGCGTCAGTCTGGTCCTTTAGTTTACAGAGGAGTTTTCACCTTATGTTCTTTCTTTTTTCTCTGAACCCCTGTCCTTCCCACTCCCTGCTAGAAGGAAATATCACAAGCCATCTTCCCTCATTGGTTTTGTAGCCTTATTATGCCACATGTTAGTCTTCCAGACTAGTATCATCCTTCTTCCATTTGATAACTGTTTCTGTTTAATAAAGAAATCTAGTAAAGTCCTGCCCCGGAGTGCTCCTGTGGCTCTGCCCATGGGAAATGGGCAGACAGAGAAGTACAGACACTGTAGTATCATTGCTAATATTAATTTTTTGTGTATTTAAGTTCTTAAAAATTCTTGTAGGCTGTTATCTTCCTGATCTAAAAAGAAAATGAATAAAGGGAAAGAGAAGAGAGGAAAAAGCTCAAGCTCCTAAATTTCACTACTATCTTTGCTCAGAGTAACTGCAGTTTTTCAAAATTTGTAATTAAATGAAGTATCAGTTAATTACAGCACAGTCTACTGTAGTAATGTAGCTCTATTTTCATGGACATTGTACCTACATGTCTTGCCTTTTCCTGTATATTAAGTAGCAGTCATTCAGCATTTTTTCTGCAAAGTTTAAAAGACATTTTCAAAAGACAAAATATTCAAAATCCCACTTTTCCTCTAATCTCTAGTTCATTTCCTTTCCCTCCCTTGTGCCTAAAAATTTGGTCTTTGTCTTAGTCTGTGCAATCAGAAAACCCTGCAGGGCTTACACAACAATTGTGTTTCCAAGTAGTTTGATAAGATTGTTTTTGGGTGAAACCTCAGGAATACCAGTCAGCAATGTCAACTGAAAGATCTGTCACAGTTCTAAAGGATGTACATAAATAGTGCAGTGCACTGGCTTCATATAGGAAAAATAATGAGCTGCTTCCATGACACTGTGTACAGCAATGTTTATCAGGCTGTGATTTCTGGATCAATGGATGTTCTTAGGTATTCAGAAGGAGTGCAGCAAAATGTCTTTTTTTTCTGATATGGAAGAAATACAGGAATGTTGCAAATGTAATCTACATTCTGTACAGCAGTAATTGAATTTTGTTTTGGCATTATTTCATATTACGGGTGGATTTTTTGTGTTTGTTTGCATGTGTGTGCTTGTGCATGCATATACTATATTTCTGTGTTTGTATGTTTCTATATTTTGACAAGGTATCCTGCAAATTTGAAAAGTGTGAAAACCAAAGCAGTTGTTCCTAATTATTCCTTCTATCTCTATCACAGCATACAAGTGCAGTAATGAAGAAAGCCAAGAGCTGTGCATGCCACCAGCAATATCAATGCTGAGGAAGTCATGCAGCTTGTCTGAACCTTCATCATTCCTTTCCAGCAGGTCAAGGACTAGTTCAAAAGTAATGATTCTCTTGAATGACAGTGATTGTGAGAGGATGCCCTTCCAGGCACTGTGCTCGTTCTTGATTTTTCCTTTTAGAAAGTTAGAACTAAAGGTATTCCTGCATTCCCAAGTTTTTGTGCCAGACTTGAATCACATTGACAGGCATTATGACCAATATTTTTTTCCTCATTGATAGGTAGGTGACAAACAAACTTTACCCCAAATAGCTATTTTTTTTGCTTTTCAAATTTAAGAAAGGATTCTGTGTTTCCAATTCTAATTGGATTGTAGGTTTGGAAAAAGAAAAATTGCAAAAGTTTATGAGACATCATTATACCTATAAGACATTAAGAAGTATTCTGGCTGACTCCTTCCCTTTACCCTCAATCTCAAATGACTAAAATACATTCTCTTGGACTTCTTCACTCTACTCCTATATTTATCTGCAGGATTATATTGAATTACATAAAGGAAACTTATTCAAGTTCTTAGAGGAATAGTCCACATAATAATGATAACATTCATTTGAATTCTAAGTTTCTTCTTTTATAGTTTTATGTGTAATATCTGTTTTCTTCTGTCGATTGCAGTTTGATAATGGTAATCCTTCTTGAAGAGATAAAAGGATAAGCCCTTACAATGTACTCCCTGCATTCCTTCACTCATATATATTGAAGTAGTCAAATCAACATTTAGCTTTTCCTTTAACACTAAATTTCTGTTTTAAAAGATGAGAAATTGAATACTTGACTGCTATCAAAATTAAGTCTAACACAGATTCTGGCAAGGATCATCTCTTTCTCGAACGGGGAAGAATAGTAAGAGGAAATATTCCTGCTTCTGAGGTATCCTTTAGATCAGTTCAGCCAAGTCATGCCTCATGCAATGTTATCAAGATCAATAAAACTTGTTATAGAGTGACTTAGTGAAGTCACTTTGGATAAATTATTCACCAAGAACTTCACAGTTTTTATGGTGTTTTAAGACAATGATTTAACAAATCTCAAAGGCATGTCAATTAAAAGTATTGATCCAAAGCTTGCAGTTTCAGCTAATTATACCCAAAGATCACAGGTTGATAAAGTTTTCAAAACTAGGCTAAAAAGTTAGGTGGATTAATTCAAGTGATGTATAACATTAGGGTCAAACTTAAAACACTGTGGAAATGTCCTTTACAGCAATGGCAGCACTTTTGCCTCTTGCCAAAAGTGGGAAGTGTATAAAGCCTGAAGAGAAAAGAGATGCATATTAGGAGAATTCAGCAAATTTCCTGGAACTTCAGTCCCCTCTTATGTGTTCAGAAATTTAATTTATTATCATATTGCCCTAAAGATATAATTTAATTTGAAATAATTCTGCTGTAATTTCAACCTTTTAACATATTTAACTCTTTTTACTTTGGGACTGCATCCTTTTGTGAGTGTCAAATACCAAGTATTTAGAAAAATCTACATAGACTGGTTATAGTTAATGAAAAAACCACAACTTTGCATTTCAAATGCAAAAATAAAACCTAGTTTTGACACAGTTAAGAGAGGGAAAACATAGCATAGAACATTCAGAAAATGCTTCAAATAAATTGAAAACTCTTTTACAACCTTCTTTTTTTTTTACTAAATTGCAGAGAAAATAGCTTTATTTGGCTTTATTATTATTTTAAAGTCTTATATACTTTGAAAATATATTTTTAGTGGTCAAAGATAAAATATATTGCATTCTGCTATCCAGCTATACTGAAATACCCTTGTTAAAAAGAGCCTTCAATAAATGCTACTTTGAAACTGAGCCTGAAAAGTGACAAATCTTAAAGCAGCTTTTTTGTTGTTTAAAACAATAAGTGATCAACTGTTCCACTACTGTCCACTCTTGCCTAAAAACCCTTTTGGGGAAAAGTGTGAAAAATTAGTGGAGGATAAAATAACTTCTAGATAAAATTAGCTTTTTTGGTTAAAGCGAACAGAAGCAAACAGAAGGAGAATAAACATGATTTATGGTTCTGTTTTGTTCCATATGCACCAATTGCAAACAAGTTTAACTTCTGGTGTCCAGAAACCCCAAAGATCTTGTGATGTGTGTTCCTGTTTGTCTCTAATCCTATATTAAATATTGTACTGAGGCCTGTTAAACATTGATAAGCTTTTTTTGCACTGTAAGGTCAGCCAAGATCATTGTGCCTAAATACCATAAAGACCTAGATTAGGTTTATGCATTATTATGGTGATTTAGATACATCTTAGCCCTCAGTCCTGTCTCTCCAAGGGAGAAAGTCAGCCTGACTGTGTATTAACATTGGTATCATTGTACTGATTAGTTGTTCAAATCTGAAAAAAAAAAAAAAAAAAAATGCAATTCAGTGTAGTTTTCTGATGCTCATTCTTTACTATGAAAGGAATTTTGTCAATCCTATATGGGAAATTTACAAAAAATTGCAGAATTGCATATTTATCACTTTTTGTGTATGAACCTTTGTAAAGAACTCTACTTTTTTAAACTCTTACAAAGCAATTGTTTGGAAATATTTTTTCTCTATTTCCTTTGGTTTTATTCTCAGAGTTAGAACCTTCTGTTTTGGTAAAATATTTATTTCCTCATTGCCAGTCCTTTCTGACTTTTTAATGTATGGAACAGAACTCAGTGCAGGGCTGATTTTAGATTTTTTTTTCCCAAGAGATGCTTTTAAGGACAGAAAAAAACCCTAAGAATATCAAACTACACCCAGACTTGAATTTTCAGTGCCATTTTTTGAGTTTTTACATTTTGATTGAGATTGGTCCATACAACCTTTACATATACATAAAAGGTATGTGCTTTTATGCCTATTGATACAAATCATCACAGGATAGAGACTATTTTCTGGGTGCAAATGGGAGAAGGACAGAATGGCACCACATATTTCTGTGTCTGCAGCTTAGAGCAGTTTAGTTTTCCATCTCCAAAACCAGCAGCTGTTGTTTATCCTTCAGTATCTTTTTAATAAAGCTATACTGCTAAATACACAAGAAGTGTGTCCAATATGTCTTTACTCACTCTTCACTGGGATGTGCTGGTGTGTAGATGATTCCAGGATTTCTAAAAGCAGCTGAGTCCAGGGATATTGTGCTCTGTATCTCAGAATCACTGTTGTTCGAGGCAATCTCCCTAACAAGATAAATATATTTGCTGACATCTATAAGTGGCTTACTACCAAGTGGGATGTTAGCCTGATCATTCTCTACTCTTTAACAGAATGACACAGCTCTCTCCAGAGCACAATATTTCCTGACACAAATTTTCTGTGCTTAACCCTTAATAGCACAAAGCCCCCCCATAATCAGAGAAAAAAATATTTTTTCTAAAGCGCATTTATCTTGATATGTATCTGTTCAATTTTCTAAACAAAGGATTATAATGTAATTTTGGAGCTTTAGATTCTCAGCTTTAGAAATACATACAGGAGTCTTTAGTGTGTGTGTGTGTGTGTGTGTGTGTGTTTGTGTTTCAGATTACAGCAATAACAGCTTATTTTATAACACCTAAGTCTTTTCTATTGTGGATTCATTAAAGTCAATGCCTTAAAGAATTAGAAGTAAATAAAAGATCTCACTTTAGCTTTGAAATTATTTGCTTGAAAACCTACAGGAAGGCATGGCAGGCTAAAAAACCAAACAAAACTTAAACAACAAGAAACCTGAGTTTTGCTTTTCTTACTTTTAGCTATCTCAGGATAGTAAGAGGACAAATTAATATTAAGGAGGATTTCAGAAGCAGCCCACTGACTTTATTCTGAATAGTAAATATCCCTTCTCTTTTCAAAAATCCCATTTCCATTTTCAGTCAAAATTGTGAGTTTTCTCAATCATTAGAAATATTTTTAAGTTCTCTACAGAGTCCAGCAAATATTCCCATCAGCCTAATGGGAAGTCAGAAGTAGGTCATGGAAGAGTAATGCCATTTTTTTGGCACAGCATAGTAAAACCTAGAACAAATTAATTGCTTTCAAAATGCTGTGCCAGTAGAGAGCTGTGCAGCTCCAAATTCTGAGGTTATATACACATTCATTTGCTTTAAATGTGGGTGATAGTAAACCCAGAAACTTAGTTGGAGTCTAATGTCTGCTCTTTTTTATTATTTTTTCTTCTTCTTTTCTTCTTTCTTTTCTTCTTCTCATAACTATTATTTCATTCCTGTGGGTATCTCCACAGACTTTTTTGTTGTCTTCAAAATAGGATATATAATGCTTAAATCTAGATGGCTGAAACAGACAGAAAAATATAACCACCAAATCCCCAATTTAGATTCTCTTATTTAGTGGTCGTAATGCCTTGAAAAACTTTACCAGCTCTGGCTGATACAAATTTCTGCTGAGGGACTTGCTGAAATTGGAACTTTTGTTTTAGGGATTGTCCGTTGACAAGCTTGAAATTATTTAGGTTATTCCTGAGTGAAAGCATGTCTGAAAACACAGAGGAAGCAGAGACAAGCTAAAGCATTGTTGGGTGTCAGTGTAATGACCTGTCCTTGGTTAGGCACTGTCTGTGAGCCCTAGTGCTGCTGCAGGTCAACATTTTCATGACAACATGGAAAAAAGAAAACATGTTTTGACCGTTCTTTTTATCCCCCTTTCACTGTGACACTCCTTTAAACTATTTTATTTTCTTTATTCCTTTTCTTTTTTCTTTTTCTTTTCTTATGGGACATAACGCCGATAGTCCTGGAATGAGCTGTGTCAGTCAGCTTGACAACTACTCACAGGGTTGTGGTTTTTTTTAATTTCCATCAAATTTCATGTCAACCCGGGCATGTTGCTGACTAAGAACTTTGCTGCACAAACTGAGCTGCTGCAATAACTCACTGCTGCCATTGAAATCCTGTTGCTCCTTCTGTCTTCACTGGTATCAGCCCCAAAGTCCTGCTTCATTTCCACCAATCTGACACCACTGTTAAAGTAAATTCCCACTCAGAAAGACAGGAGGTAAAAATAACTCGAGATTGCAACAAAGAGCCAGGCAAAGAGCAGAAAACAGTTCTGCATTCACTTCTGTCATAGTCCTATGAAACTGAAGGGAGAGGGCAGCAGCCTGCCTGTTTTCATGTGACAATCCTGGACTTTTCTACTTTGAGAATACAGAGAGGTCTTTCTCATTCTTATAACCACCTTAAAAAATTTTAAAAAAATATATATTTTTTTTAATGATGAGAACAAAAATTACTAGATACTTAATATTTATTACACAGGAGAGGGATAAGGACAATGTGTTCACCTGAACCTCACACTCTACCTTTCCACATTTGCATTCTCAAGATTATTGGAATATTTACAGGAAATTTGGGGCCCCATGCTTCTATGCCAAAAGTGCATGTAAAAGCAGTGTAGGTATATCTTAGAGAAGTAATAAAGCACAAATTATGCTTTAAAACTCTTAAAACTTCTTACTTTTAGCTATCTCAGGAGAGTAAGAGGACAAATTAATATTAAGGAGAATTTCAGAAGCAGCCCACTGACTATATAGTTCGTCTGTTGGCAACTTCATGGTCACTGACTGAAATAAATTGCTTTTTTGCCTAAAGCTTGTACAATCAGGAAAATCATGGTATTGTTTTCTAAAATGCTTAGATTCAAATGATTTAGGTGGTGATGCATGAAGTTTTAAATATTTTCTATATTTAAAAAACGAGTATTTGATTGTTTTTTACTAAACTAATTTTACTACAATGCATTGCAATAATACTTACAAATAGGTATTCTTGTGCAGCTGACATTGTGGGTTAACTTACAAGAAAATAAATATATAGGCTGCACATTAGACTGTGTCTATTCCTATGAAATTACATGAGTGGATGAACTTTTCAGGTGAAATTTGAAAAGTTCAGAGTTTTGGAACTCATGAAAGAGAAAGGAAGTAGATCTTGAAAGAAAGGCACAGATATGTGGTATTATTTAGACTCCAGAAATGCAAGTCACAAAAACTTCATGTGGATTCAATTGAAAGATATTTTGAGTTATTTGTGCAATTGTCTTTTTGGTCATCTGAGTTTCTGATTAATAGTTTTTCAATAGAAATCTCACATATGTGTTGGCAATTTTTCATAATGAGGGTGGCAAAGTGATTTTGTTTCCAGTTTGAAATTCTTTAAATTGATGAGAGTGCAACCTGAACCTAAAATAACAGAACCTGCATTTATAAAAAGACTGTCATTCAAAAAAAGAGTTTCAGAAAGCAGTTCTTATGAAGTATTCTGTTTTTTCTGTAGAATATTTTATCTTGAACTTTGGGAAATGTTTATAGGTTCTAAGATCTTTTTTTTCTTTCTCTTATTTATGTTGAATACTTCTTATAAGGGATATAATTCTACTGAATCAAGAAGCTTGTTTATCAGATAGACAAGTAGGTACTACTCCACAGAAGTGGTAGAATCGGTTCCAATTGATTTTTAGCCCTGTCAAGCAATTTCTTTTCTTATATATATATATATGAAAAATCTGAGGTTCCAGAGTCCTATTATTTCTTGAAAGGAAATAATAATACAATTTCCATCCCTGTTCATAAACAGATCCTTTACCCAGATACCACCACAACTACAATTGGCATCAGTAGCAGCTGTGCATGTGTACCTTGGGCAAAGCCTGGCCCTTAATCAAAATCAGCTTCTGTGGAAAAAATATCCATTTATGATTATTCAGTTTATATTTTAGATGAGCCATTCAGTTATCTCTCTTCCTTCAGTAGCTTAACATAAATTCTAAACCTCCAGTAACTTTGCTGTGTATTTTTCCATTGCATTGTCAAATTAATTAATATATATTTATATTATTCTGCAAAAATCCGTCATATATTCTAGGCAAGTCTTGCTATTCTGCATGTTTATGAGACAATCTAAGCGTTAAGCCCTGTAACCCAATAAATACATTATTGACCTTGCTAGTGACAGATTTCAGGCTTCACAGTAGCTCTGCAAATCCTCAGGACTTTTTAGGCTTTGTCAGGATTTCTCTTGGCTTGCTCAGAACTATGTTTCACAATGTTCAGCTGTAAAAGCAATATTCTAATGACCTATTTTCTAATGGCTATTTCCTAATTTGTTTTAGTTTTGCTGAGCTTTTTGCAACCAAGTAGTATTGTTTTTGTATAGATAGTACTACTAAGTAATTTTTTTTTGGTGTAGAATGAGCTTTTTATGATAACGATGCAGAGTGTAATGGAATAAAAGACTGGGAGTGAAGCAGAGCCCCCTGGGAATGTGGGGGAAGATGATGCAGTGTGGAGGGCATACATGGATGGGATGGTGACAGAGGGGGCACCTGGTGATATGAGGACCTTGAGGGCTATAAAAAACTCATGAGTGGTCACTTATTTATGGATAGAGAAATATTGCCTTCACACCTGTGTAAAACCAGTTTTTTAGAAGTAACAAAACGGTGAACAAGTATGTGAGATAGGAAAGATATTTGTTTGACATATGGGAAATTAAGATATATTAGGGACAAATAAACCACCATAAAAACCCAACAAAATAAAACCCAAACAAAAAAAAGAAAGAAACCCCCCAAAAATAAAACAAAACAAACCCAAAACACAACAACACCAAAACAAACAAAAATAAAACAAACAAACAAACACCCAAAACAAAAACCAGAAATATAACCCCGCAACCAAATGAGGGGGAGTAACTGTTAGAAATTTACATTTGACCTGAAATGGGGAGCAAGAAGCTGTTGAACTCAACATGATGCACCTGAGAGAAGCGCATGGATTGATGATGCCATGCTACAGTGTTCCACTCCTGCTATGATGCTGCAAACTCTAAGACCTATAGAAGCAATAGAGAGGGAAGAATAACCCCACAGAAAAGAGTACAAAATCCAAGAAGTTTCTGCATAACAATTATAACAGTATTATTTTTGAGATTTTTCTCTAAAATACTTTTCTCTGTTTTTTTTCTTTTAATTTCTATCACACAGCTAAATAAATTAATGATACTGTATAAAAAGGTGGAGATTTTTTCTTTTTATTGAAATAAATATTTTGAACATAACAATTACACTTTAATGTTTTTCAGCAGGGCATGGAGCCCTTGTGCCATCTGCTTGTGCACTTGGGAAATTTCTGAGTCTCAGAGGTACTCCCCATGTGGCACATTAATTTAGTCCATTAAATATAGCTATATGGAAGATCATGGAATATTTTCCAAGTCATGATTTGAGTAGAATCTTCCTAGAACTGAAATTTTATGGAGGAGCAAAACAGTGAGATGACTAACTGAAAATATTTTCGTAGACATTTACTGAAAGAAATAATACCTAAAAGGCTGTCAGCCTTTATCTACCCTCAGCAATGATTTTATCTTCACTGTAATGTCCTTAAATCCCATTACTTCCTTTTATCTATTGTGACTCAGAAAGTGATCTGTGTTATTCTCCATTAATTCTGGAAACATAAGATGGCTTTTTATAGGACACTCGGAACATAAAGCAACAAAACAAAGACAGATTTGGATCCTAGACCTCATCCTTGGAGAAAGATGCAGGTCACATGCCTTAGTGCACGCTGTCATTGTATTGCAAGGGTTCCACATTGTTGTTTCCTTATTGCAAGAGTTTCACACCTCCTTGATGCTTCTCGTAGGCAGCTCCTCTAAGCATCGACAGACTCTGGTTCCCCCTCACCCAGCCACCCCACTCTTATATAGCACTCTTCTTCTTATTGGCTACAACCGTGGCCTGCTAACGTCAGGCCTGCTCCTAATCTTTAATAATTAGCCCAGATGCAGCTTCTTAGGGGTAAGATTACTTTCTATACTACCTTTATTGTCTTATATTCTATCTTCTTAAAAGTGCACGATGGCAGGGGGGTAAGAGTGGGATAACAGAAATAAAGATACTTGAAGTGCATCCAGCACCTTCAGCCAGCAGGGCTGCAAACTGCTGCCTGCAGCAGTGTTTGAGAGGATGTACAGGTGTGTGCTTGTGGAAAGCTGCCTTCCCACTGGGGAAGGGTTAAGGAGGAATGGTCACTGGTCAGGGTGTGATCCAAGGGGCAAAGTTAACCCCAATGTCTTTACCCAGGAGCAGTGAGCAAAACCATGGTAACAGCGCTTGGAAATCACTTCCTGTGATATTTCTTCCTGAATTCATCTTCATTTTTGGAGCCATGTTTTTGAAGTTTGACAGGTATTTACTGAGTTATGAATGGCAGCATAACATTTATGCTGGAGGCAACATTCTGCATCTGCAGGAACCTGCATATGTGAGATCATACATCTACCCTTTCTAGACCAAGCTAATACCCACAATCCTGCCTTTTTTTTTCCTTTACTTTTTCAAATAATAGCTACTTGAATTTCAGTTGTTACAAAACAAAAGTTTATAAAATTTATTGTGAAAGATATTTGACACTTCCATGCTCCCATGGAAGTATCTAGCTTATTACAAATTTGTTTCTTGCTGCTATATTATCTTTAAAGGAAAGCCCTCTCAAGTGTCATGGCAATTATTGCTCTTCCTCTTCATAATATTTCAATCATTATGAATTAAGAAACTTTATTTACTGTCATTAGAATTTCTTCTTTTAATTAAAAAACATTCATGCCAATTAGGGCAACACTGTTCTGTATTTTTTAATATATATTGGTAGATCATTGTTCTGATCTAAAACTTTACTAGTATTGGTAGAAAATGTTGGACCAAGTCCAAGGCAGTGAACATAAATAGGTAGAAATGGAAATGAAACTCACAGAAAATCTTAAATATTATCATAATCTATTTCCTATTTGCATTTCTGTCCATCCCCCTTCAGTATTTCTAATGAAAGAAAACACATTGAATATCAAGAGCTAAACAAGAACTGAAATTCATTTTAAGGATAAGGAAAGTGACATGAAATTGAATAGAACTTTTGCCATCAACATTATTCATAAGGACCGTTTGTTGATTAAACTATCTGTTGTACTCTCAGCATGTCATATCACATCAATCACATATGAATTTAAATTAAAGCCATATTCCAAAAAATAATAATTGCCAAGTTTCCACATGTGCCATCTGAGTGCTAAATTTAAGCTTTTGCAGTACTCCAGCAGCTGCATGAACCTATGAATAATTCATTAACTGTGTGAAATAGTAGATTAGAATTAACTAACTAGTTGCATATTTTAGCTAATGTTTGGAATTGAAGGAATATAAGTAGCTAATTCACAAGATACTTCCTAATGAAAAGCAATTATTTTGTGCAACATTTTGCAAGATCTACTTAATCCTTAATGTAAGCTTTAGGCAAACAGAGAGGAATTGAGCTAAAATTCAAAATTACCAGAAGAAAAAGAATGTAAGAAATGATATGCAGAGGAAGAAAAGGTCTTCAGCTAGATATGCACAAGTGGCTTGTATATAGCTTCAGGGATTCTTGTTCTTGTATTCTACAGACAACAGGTGATTTTTTTAGGCTTGCTTATGTTCCAATTTTTTTTAGATTGAAGTGATAATGATAAACTTTCTATGCACATCAGAAGTTGTCTTTTTTTCTAACTAACTAGCATTAAAACCCATATTTCCAGTTGCCAGAGATATGCTGGTACTGGGCTTGCCTGCTTTGTGTGGCTGGTAAGAAACAGCAAATATCTGATGGAAGGGAACTTAAAAGTTTCTTTGCAGGCATTAGACATTCTTGTTCTCAAAAAAACTGCCAACACATAAAAAGCTCATTTTATACCTATGGGCTCAAAAGTAATGCATTTTTAAAGCCAGGAAAAGGGGTGTAATTTCACACTGAGGTGTGACTGAAATCACATGATTTTATAGAATCTTAAAATATCTCGAGGTAAAAGGAACCCATGAAGATCATCAAGTAGTCATTGCAGGACCACTTAAAAGTAAGCCATAGGACAAAGTGCGTGGTTTAGACATTCCTTGAACTGCAAGAGGCTTGGTGACATGACCACTTCCCTGGGGAGTCTGTTCCAGTGGAAAACCTTTTCCTAATGTTCATTTTGAGCTTCCCCTGACTGCAGCAGAAATCCAACTGCCTGGGGAAAGGTTTTCCCTTTTCAGGAAACTGCTGGCTTAGGAAGCTGCCAGGGTATTTTTCTTCTCATCACAGGGACAAGTGTGACTCTTGAATATTTCATTGTGCTTTATGTTGACCTCAGGCCTCTGGGTTGGTCCTCTGTAAACTGGGAGCTTAAAGAATTAGATTGTGGAGCTCATGGACATATGTGATTGCCACTTTTTTGTTTGTTTGTTTGTTTTTGTTTTTTTTTCTTTTTATAGTTATCATAATGGTATTCCTTTTTTAATCTGTGAGAGCAGATACCACAACACATTATGCAAATTTGTGACCAAGACTGCATCATGACTCTTTAAGGGGAAATAAGAATTAATAGCACCATGTCCTGTGTTTGGAAGGAGAAGCCCCAATACTGAGCAGCAGTATGAAACCTCATTCCTAAATGACCCCTTGCCTGCTTTCTTCGAAATCCATCCTTTAATGTGCAAAGCAGGATGGGAAGGAGTTTGTGTCTGTAACTTGTGTGGTTTTTAACTTGCTTTTATTGTTAACACAGATGCTTACTCATTCTTAGTGAGATGTCATTTTTATCTAACTATAATTTTTGATTTATTTGTAGCAGTCATATCCAGGCCTTCACTTCTGGATTATACTGCTGTCTGCAACTAGTAGAGAATCATTTATTCAATCTGCTATGAAGGGGTTAGGTCATGCCAAGTGGAATTTAGGAAATTGTCTAGTTTAGAATATGACACAGAAATGAGTTTCCTTGCTTTAAAATTACTTTACTGCTTTAAAATAGTAGTAGTAGTAGAAATTATGATATTATTATTATTATTATTATTAGTAGTAGTAGTAGTAGTAGTAGTAGTAGTAGTAGTAGTAGTAGTAATGATGATATCATTATTATTATTATTATTATTATTATTATTATTAGTAGTAGTAGTAGTAGTAGTAGTAGTAGTAGTAGTAGTAGTAGTAATGAAGGGAGTAAGTGGGGAGAGAGAGATGAAAGAGCCATCGGGACTGCTACCAGTATAGCAGAAGCAAGTTGGTAATAATACAAAATTATATCATTTTTATTTAGAGTAATATCTGGGTCCTTTGGTATAAAATAATTAAGGTGATGCAATACTCTCATAAAAGGAACTATTTAGAAGAGATTAAGATACTCCAGAATTGTTTTTATTTGTGTTACAGCTGCTTATACATAATGTATCAGGGGTTTGCAATGGCCAATGCTTTAAAGATATCTAAATGGGAAAACTCCTAGGCCAGGCAAAACACTTTGGAGAAATAAGTGAAAGTGAAGTGGCAAAATGAAGTAACAGTGCAGTGGGTATTTTAATTAAAAGCGATGGATGAAGGTGGTGGTTGGTCTGATTAAATGGCAGAACAATTGGCCTGGCAAAATTTAATTCATTGTTGTTAACAGGAACAACTTTCTACACAGATACCCTGCTTTGCTGGCCTCTTACTTCAGCTTTTTCTCACCCTGTCAAGAAGATAATTGAATAACATATTAAGGGTTCCATAATGCATTACTGTTTCTAACGTCATTTTTGGATGTGATTTTTTAATAGTGTTATCAAGCATTTACGTAGGGAGAGATTTGTTCCATCACCTAAGCCTGTTTCTGCAGTAATTTAAAAAATCTCCCAGTGTGATATATTTCTCAGGATCTCAAATAATTAGGACAACTGGTCAAATGGCACATTCCTGATTCCACAGGGGAATATTGCAATTAAGAAAATTCTGCTCTATTAAGGTAATTTCACAGTGACAAAAAGATGTATTAGTACATATAATTATGTTTAGCATTTACAATATGCCTTCTACCTTAGAATCTAAAAAGTTTTTCAGAAGAATTTGTTTTGCATTCAGACTGTGATACATCTGCTGCTACCTCTGTGATGCAGATAAGGAAAGTAAATTGCAGAAAGTTAAAATATGTGCAAAAGCATATGTATTAAGCCACTGAAAGAGGCTGATTGAAAGAACTAGAAGCAAAGTTTTGTCTCTGCTTTGATTCACTATTTCTGATGCATTCAAAGGTCTAGATTGCAAGTTGAGCTGTGCATCTCAGGCATGTGCCCTAAGAGTCCCCTTTAGAGTGTTCACACAGAGAATGTTTGACTTTAACCAACTTTATACATGTTTCAAAGAGATGAATCCAAATTTGCACATCATAATTTAAATCTGGCAAAAAAAATGGAAGAATCATGGCCTACAGACTTGTCTAAGAAGGGTGACAGCTCAGAACATCTCTTGGAGCAGCAGTTTCCTTTCTACCTCCTCCTCAGGTCTTGTCTGAGTCACAGTTGTCTCCACACCCTCCAAAATATATCTTTAATGCACAGATCCTCCAATGAAAGGAATTGGAATTATGAAATCATTGGCAATGCTGAGGGAACACACCACTTCTGACAGATGAAAAGTGTACAGGAACAAAGACATTACATAATTTTGTATTAGAATTTAAAGTTTTCTCTTTTCAAGTTATAAAAATAGTAACAAACAAAAAAAATATATTTCAAATATTTCAGTTAAAATTTTATTTCCATCTCCAATACTTATCTCTATATCATCAACTTCTATGTAGCTCCAAATACCTATGGTGTCTTTCAGATATGATGTTTCAGTGCAAGTCTACTCTTTTCTTCCTGTAATGTCATTTCAGCTTCCTCCTAGTAAAAATATACTTAAAATGTTTCTGTTCCATGGTAATAATTTTTTGAAAATGTACAATCTGTGAAGCAAACACAGAAAATTCCCCAGTCATATAGGCTCTGGCTAGGTAATAGGGAAAGAACCTCCGTGAGGCTAAAATAAATTAATTAATGTTACAGTCATTCCCAAGATAGACTACATGAGTGACATAAAGATCATCTGGGGTTGTGGAGTTAATAACCAATAAATCAATAGTCCTCATAATCCACACTTCAAATGTTTTGCAGTTATTAGATCTTTAGGTATGTGTAGAAGAATCAGAGAATCAGAATAAAATTATCAGGAGGAAAAGAAGATTTTAAATAAACTTTGGGAAGGTACTATTTTTCATTAGAAAGAAAGACAAAATAGAAGGATAAAGAATAAATTTCCCATATTAACAGCAGGAAGTGAACGAGTAATGGCCATGAACTAAACCAAAAGAAGTTCCACCTCAAGATGAGGAAAAACTTCTTTCCATTGAGGATGGCAGAGCACCGGAACAGCTGCCCGGGGAGGTTGTGGAGCCTCCTTCTCTGTAGGGGTTCAAAACCCACCTGGATGTTCCTGTGTCACCTGCTCCAGCTGACCCTGCCTTGGCAGGGGGTTGGACTGGGTGACCTTCCCCTCTAGAGCTTCTTTCCAGCCAGAATAATTCTGTGGTTCTGTGATCATAGCAATTGAAAAAAGAAATACTTTCTCAAGCATCTTCATCACGAAATGTGCGATTCATGGTCTCTGTGTTGTATCAGGGATTTAGGAAAAATGGTAAGAATTGATATAGAATGCAAACCTTTTAGGTATTAAAACGTTAACTATTGATATTGAAATGGGTAAAACAAGATGTAGGACATAAGTCAGACTTTCTCTGATTTTACAGATTTAAGATGAGTCTTTCCTTCACAGCTACCCTATGTATGTCTAAAACAGAAAACCTTCCTTCAAATCCAGCTTGGAGGTGGGATGGGAAACAATATGTTGTGTTGAGCCACTGCCAAGCCCTGTGTGCTTTCTGCTACACAGCTCTGGGATGGGGAGGAAAGGGGAGAATAAAAACCCTTGCCTTTGCTATAGGGTCAAAGTAAGTATTTGGGTCATGTTTTTCCTCTCATTCAAGGACCCAGGATGTAATTATTGGTCATTCTGAACTTGCCCTTTGTCCACAAAATATATATTTCTGCAAGATACTTACAGATAACTACTGTGCAGAAAAATGCTGCTTAGACTTTTCCTTCTGTTACTGTCATTTCAAACCTGAGTCCCTTAGTTCAAATCTCTTGTTTCTTTCCAACTGAATGGAACAACATGCCAATGTTGTGATGTGAAAAAACAAGGACAAGGAAAATGTTTCTAACAAAATTTTGCTTGACACCTAAATTATAGTCATGTTGGGTTCAGAAAGTAAAGAATGCAGCAGAAACTGAATGGGTTTGTTTTTTTTCTTTAGTGCCAGTACATTCTCTGTTGTTATTTTGTGCATATCAAAAAAAACAAAGATTTTCTTCTGAACTAATCAAAATGAATTAAAATTTTAGGTCAAAAATATTTCTCCCTAGAACTACTTTGATCTTACAACTACCTTATTAGATTGAAAAAATAGTCAGTTCTAGTTTATCCTACTAATCTTAATATTACTATGTTAGATTGTCACTAAATCTGCTTTCATTTATTTTTCATGTTAGCTGGAAAGCTCATACAATTTTTGATTTGTACAAATAGTCTTCAAAACTAAAACAAATTAGTACATTTTAATTCTATACAATGAAAGCTTTCATTAAATCCAATGCAAAATTGGATTGAATGTTTTATGCAACTTTTTTGTCTTTTTTAAAAAAGAAATGTAACTTTGCATGATATTCCACTGCTGTACTGATCACTGACCTATCAGAATTCATGCTATCATTTTAATGCATGTCTAACCTAGTACTGAATACAGACCTACGTGTGATGTAAAAAACACATAAGGAAGCTCCGCATTGCTTCCAGACTCTTGTAGATGTCGAATGAATGTAATTTCTAGAGAAATTACTTTTTATTTTATTCTGAGGAGTTGAACTGTTCCAATTCCTGTTTCCTTGTTCACCTGACTATTGAGGCTAAGGCTGACCACAGGCAGATTAGAGGGAGTGTTGCTGCTCACGTGAGTGCAGAACAAGGCATTGCCCCGAGAGCCCAAACGGACACAGACAACCCAATTTATCTCCCTCTTTGCATCTTGGGCTAACATAATCTCTGTGGGCTTGTCTAAAAAAAAATCTGACTTTCTTTTCTAATTGCTCCAAACTTTCTCCATTTCATCAATTTTCCCTGCCTGGAAAGTGCTGATAAAAGGCCCTCATTCTCGCTGACTGGGAAATGAATGAAAAGACACCGCTTCTACTTTTCTTTCCAATATTAATATTAAAGTTTGAGGGATTTTGAAGAAAATTAAATTTCGAGATGATTAGCTAAACCTGCAGCTCTAATTAATCACAGCCTTAATCCATCATAAAGCTTATGCATACATCAAGATTTTAAGCATGTGGACAGGAGTTCACACAAGTGGGGGTTTTTTTAGAAAAGAAAAATGTCTGAGTAAAGTTTAAAGTGAGTTTTCTGAATTTTCCTGTACTTATATAAAATTTTGAAAAGTTGGATCTTCCACAAAATATAGAAAAAAATATTCCTTTTTGTCTGATTTACAGTTGCTGGAAACATCCAAATATTGTAAAGGTAGATAAAAAAAAAAAAAACCACAACAAAAACCCAGCAAATCTAAATTATTCTGTTTCAAAGAACTAGAAATATGAAAAGAAAATCAGAAATTCTGCTCTAATTCTATTTATTGCTTCACAATGTAGTCACAAAAGGGCCTTGATTTAGTGTCTCATCCTTATTCTTCAGGCTTGTTCTGGAATTCTCATCAAGGCTAGAGTGATATCACCAGGCTGACCAGAGACATGATGAAATTCCTATTTACAAAAAAAAATGGTTGTCCCTTGTCTACTAAGAAGAAAAATGCCTTGACTGATACATCACTGTCAACATTTTCTGCCATTATTTATTCCTTTCTGTTTTCTGTGGAAGCCCTTCAGACTCTCTCAGTCCATAAATCATTGGTTATTCTACTGCTTGAAGATACTGGGGCAGCATAATACATTCAAAGTCTATTCATGCAAGATTGTAGAATATTTCCTTAGAAATCAGAGAGGTCCACATTAATGAATATCTGTGTTACAAGAAAGATGTGTGGAAAATGCATGAAATGCATTAATTCCTATTTCAGAGGTTTTTTGTTTTGATTGGTTTGATAAAATACAAGCCATGTGAATCTTTGGATGCTGAATTGCTGACAACCTAATTTTTTGTGTTTTGTTTTGGGTTTTCCCTTTTTTTTTTTTTTTTTTTTTTTTAATATGCAGACAAGTGATTGAAAAGCTATATTAAGTTTTGGAAAGCTGTAAAATTTCCTGGTCAATCTAGAGGAGGATAAAACAAATTGTAAAAGAAGCAGTTAAAGGAAGAAAATGTGGCCCACAGGGATGGGCTCATTGACACTGCCCAAACAGGGTGGATTAGGTGACATGTTTAAATCCTTTACAGCTGTTTGAGCCTATGGAAGAAGGAAAAAAAAAGAAAATAAAAGAAAAAGAAAAGAAGCTTGTGTGGTAAATAAAAGTCATGGAAGAGGGAAAGGTAATAGGACGCAATATTCAACAGTGAATGATTGATTTTACAAGTCAAAGAGTAATGGTATCTTGTTTTCACAATGTTTAAGTCCCAATCCTTTGTAATCAGCCTGTTTGAAGAGGGCTTTGTAGGCAGCTGGCAAGGCCCAGAAGACCTCTGTGTCAAGAGTATAAAGGTTTCCATTATCTTAGAGCAATTTTTTGCTCTGAGATGAAAAAACCTTTTCCTTTTCCTTTTCTTTGTTTTGTTGTTGCAATTATGAAGTTCATAGAAGTTATCTGATTTGGGGTTTTATCACAAAACATCTTGTAATCAGAATAGATTGAATATACATTCACAAGTTGAATAGATGCCTATTAGATTATTAAAGAAAGATCTTCCTACCTCACTTCAAAATTATGTGCAGTCTTGGAGGTGCATTCTTGTCCTCAGAGCCTTAAACTGTGATCTGCTCCTGCCCCCTTTGACAGTGCCACTGAGATCACTCTCCTTTCCCTTTTGTGAGGGCACTCCGGTAAAGCAGAACACGACTCTTGACCTTTAAGAGAGTGTTCCAATACTTCTGAAATATGTAGGGTGGCACAAAAAGTGCTTAAAAGAATCTCATTTAGGATTTGGTTTTGTTTCTTCATTTGGTTGGGGGTTTGTTTTGTTTTGTTTTGTTTTGTTTTGTTTTGTTTTGTTTTGTTTTGTTTTGTTTTTAATGAGCACTATCTATATCAGGGTGTCCTGCATTTCTTAAAAAGTTTCAGGTTCTAAATACTTTTAGAAAAGAAGTGCAGCTTCCTTCAGGACCCTGTACAGTACTCTCTGTTCGTGTTGCAGAGCCAGCAGCATACCATGCACATGGGTTTGCCTCTTTCCCAGCATAAAAGGCCTTCTGTACCACTTACATACCCAGACCCTCTAAATGTGCTGGATTTTACAGCATGGGCTGTTTATTCCTCTTCTTTGCAGTTGGTCTGTTGCTTAAGTCACAACAACATTAGAAATCTGCCTTATGTTTTCTTGTCTTCCCCTTTTTAATCCCAAATATATCCTCCTTTTCTAAAATCACAATAAATTTAGTAACATTGAAAGATTTTTTTTTTAAGATTTATTTAAAGATTTTTTTATTTGTTTGTATGTTTGTTTCAAAACTCAATCAAAAAGGAGAATCATTTGAAAGTGCTAGGCACTGAAAAGAGGTGCTTGGGCTTCATGGCCATATCTATTCTTGACAATGTTTACTATGTTACTATGGGGAAATTGTTTATATACATGAAGCAGAGCACACCATACTTTCACATATGCTAAAAGCCAGACTCCCACTGCAAGGTTCATAATAGCAATCAAGCTGTTCAGAAATCTAGTTTCTTTAACAAGACTCAGACATAATTTGACTGGTGTGGATTGGCTTTAAGAGAACCTGGGTTACTAGTGCTTTTTGGAATGAAACCCTCTTTTGTGGGAATTTCTCACCTCATTTTTTCTTTATGAATTACACAAATCTGTTACTTTCTCTGAAGTGAAGTGCTAGTGTCACTTTCTGGAGGTCACTTTCTAGGTTGTTGGGGTGCCAGACTCTTGGATGGATCCAGTCAGGGTCATGCAGATCTCAGCTTGCCTTGTGGAGCCTCTGGGAGTTACTGCTTTTGGAAGATGATAACATCACCCTGAGCTGCTCAGGGTACATGAGGAGGAATCATTAACCTTTCGGTACAGTGCAGCATGCCCTGTCAGTATGTCTGGCACCTCTGCTGGCCAAGGGAGAGATGGGACAGCAGAGAAAGATGCTGACTCCTATCCCACCCTTCACGTTCACTGCTTGAAAACAGGGAGCAGTGCGGAGATTTTGGGATGAAGAAACATAACTGCCTCCATGCACAGTGCCACTCTGCTCACACCTGGGTTACCTGGTCCTGAGTTTGGCTCTCTTTGCCTGGACAATGTCACGCCCCATGGCTGCAGGGCACTCTACCCCAGGGGAATTTAATTTTAAAACTCCATAGTTGACAGATGGGCATTTGATGCAGTGTGGTTGCATGGTTCTTGAAAAGGCAAAGGCTCGAGTATTCTAGCCCCTTTATATGGTTTCAAAACACTGAATATAATAGAGGCTTAGCTTTGTTGCTGCAGGATTACATTTTTGTACTGAAACACAGGTGTGTTCTGGGGTTTCTTTGCTTTCTGACAAATGACTAGGGCTGTTCACACTAATGGTTAGCTACTGGCCATGCAACACCCTGAATAGATTTCCTTACAGTAATTATAATACTCAGACAAAAAAACTAGACTTTTAAATTACTGGACTGACTTGTTGAAGTGCTGAAGGTAAGACATTGTAGCTATCTGAGAAAACTTTAAGTATGTGCTTGCATTTCTATTTGTAGACTGGTATATTTTTAATTATATATTTATGGTTTTAAGTGAGTAATGTTTTATATACAGGAGAAATAGTTAATTTGCTTAGATGACTCATGCATTAAGCCTAACATCATTGAATTTTACTTCTGCCTCCATTTCCTGGGAAATAAAACTCTCTCCTGTTTAAAAAAAACCAAACTGAAACAACATCTTACTGAAGTCTGCAACGCAGGTGACACTTTTTTACTTCCTTCATCCTCTTAGGAGAAGCACATGGGAAATATTAAGATCCAGCAATGCAAACACTTTACATTGACCTCTTTAAAGGAACAAAATCAGTTTACTGCAGGAAAAAACAGTGCACAAAAATGTATTTCTATTGAGTCATTTATGAGTCCCCTGCAAGTGTTAGACCAGATTGCAGTTCCATTTGCACAGCTATACAGAGGAAATACAGCACACAGTTTTTTTCAGATAAAGAGGGCCAAATTTGTTGATCCTACTATATCATATCTTTGGACTTCCTATTGATTTTCCCATAGAACAACTTCACATGAGAAACTAAGGAAACTGAAATGGATAAAGCCTGGGGCCAGGCTGAGAGTGATTGTGAGAGTAATTTTTTTTTCTTATAAGAACTCCTGAGAGCCACAGTCACTAGGAGCATGGCTGTGTGGGAGTGATGATACTCACAAGGCTGTGCTAAGGCATTACCAGAGATGTGTCCCATCAAAACAATATTTTTCTGGGCAATATCTCAGTCATCGGGTTTTGATGATGGATTATATAAATGTTCTGTCAGATCCTGGGGCATTTTGTGGGAGACTGGGGCATTTTGGAATGGCTGCTAATATTATACAGGAATTTATCCTCTGTAAGAATGGTTCTGATAACAATCTGAACAGGTGCTTTGTCAAAGTATTAACAGGACACAAAGCTTTGACTTACTAAAACTAAAGACTTTTGGACTCTGTAACTCAGGCACAAATTGCAAGAGTTCAAAAGTGAAGTCTGAATCCTATATTGTTGTCACTTATTATTCTCAATACACATTAGGTGAAAGGTTTATAATGTAATATATCAATATTACAGGCAATAAAATCTTTGCTATTTTTCTGTTACATGATACTTACCCCCATTCTTTTCCTAATTATTTGGTAAATTCCATAATATTGAGTCTAAATTTTAAAAGTCTCTGTTTTCTAGTGTTAAACGTATGCCCTTGTATACAGAGTTTTTGGAGACACTGTCCAAAAGCATTACACAGAGGATGCATTATTTAATAGACCAAAGGCCAAAATGTTCATGATTCAATATGCCATAGGTCACTACATTTCAAAATGACTGCATATTTCCAAAATGATGCCTAGTTCTGTAATATATTTAAGGAACTGACAACACATCTTCTACTTTGCAAAAACACGAAGACTTCAGAAATTCTTTGAATGATGAGTTATGGGGTTTAGGGAGTATATATTTCTTTTGTCATATCCTTGGTGGGAAAGCAGATTTTCAGATTCTCTATCACTGTTTAGCATTATTTTTGCATTTAATATGGTCCATGAGGAGTTCTTCTCACTTTTAGGCCATATTTTTTATTTGTGTTGCAACTCTAAATGACATTTTGATAGGTCCATAATGAGTCAGAGTTTTTTTTTTATGCCCTATGCATTTTCTTCTTTCAAAGGGATAAATGTGGTTGTCTGGCTGCTCTGACATGATATATTTTAGAAATAAACAGTCCTAATATCCCAGTGAGTTACCGTCCCTTCTCTTCCTTCCCTTTGCCAACACAGAGTCTCATATTTTTGTGGTTGGGTCTGGTTGGTTTCTTGCTTGCTTTCAGTGTGGGCCACTTGTCATATTAATTTGAGGTTTCAGGACCTGAGAGGAGAAGATACTTAGGTCAGTTTTGGATGAGTGTTTACACAAAGATTATGTCTTTTGTTATCATTAAATGACTGATAACCACTGCTCTTTTTTTCTGCCTTTATTTTCTTTTAAATACAGCAATTTTTGAAACTTTTCATAGACTATATGAGGGTCCTGATGGAAAGTGAAAGGAAAATTTTAATGTAAGATTTTTTTTGTATGCAAAAGAAAATGATATCTTTTTTAAGATACATCAAAAATTCAATCTTTCAGCCACTGTAAATGCTGCCACAGATAGCCATTTGTTATTTATTTTCATCTGCCTTGTGTATCCTGAAGGATTATTATGAACTACATTAAAAAATTACTAATTTATCAATCTAAAGATACTTGATGGAATCTATACTTACAAAATAAAAACCCCTCTAAACTTTTCTGGTTTATATTTTTAAGAATATTGTCAATACAATCCTATTACATTGAGGTGTGTACAAAACTACCTTGTATTCAGCACATTATAATAGAATGCTGGGTGCAGCAATTGGTGTTTTCCATTAGAAATTATTTGCACAAATATGAAAATTTTTCGTTTTCATAATGTCCAGGAGATGCATTGACTCATGATTACCAAAGCCAGGTGATTCTTAAACTTCTTCTGCCTTTTGGGACTAATAATAAATTTGCAATTTTCCACAGGACATGAAAAATCACAATACTGCCTGTAAAAGTTATCTCTGTTGTAGCTCCATTCCTGCCAGTCCCACCAGAAAGTCTGAATAGTGGACTGGCTAAGCACTGCTGCTTTTCTCCAGTGCCTGTGCAAGAGATTGGTGTAAACAGCTCCTGACCTTTAACTGTGAGCATTCTTTTTGCATCTTATTTACCTAGTTGTAAAATGAAAAAATATGCAAGGGCACTAAAAGGTGCAGCACAAATTGTCTTTAAATTACTTTGACAACACTTGATAATTTTCATTATATCAGTTTTATCAGTCAGTGTCATCCCACAAGAGCATGAAAGTTCCTGTCCATCATACTCAAGGCCGATGTCCTTTCATCTTGTCACACTTAAGTAATGTAGGTTGACAAGCCCCTGTATGATGAAGAATCCCCATAAAAACCACTGAAAAGGCTGAACAGTGCACCCAGGCTGTGCCTGCAGATCACAGTGTCAAAGGCCCAGTCCTCTTTGACAGTGAGGTGAACTCAGCTTGTAGCATCCTAGAGAAAGACTGCTGTGGATAAGGCTTCTAGCTGTCAGAGATGATTAATGAGACAGATAAGAGAACATCCTCCTCTGGACACTAAGGGGCAGATAGAAGAGAATGAAAGAGTGAAGGAAAGCAAAACATTTATGTCTGAAAAATAACGAGGGTCAGCAAAGCTCTGGTCTCAAATTAGAGTTGTGTGTTGGTCCATTTGTCCTTGTGACTTGACCCTTTCTATCTGATAAAGGACTTTTAAGGGGAGATGCTAACAAAATGTCCCCTACAGAGAAACAAAAAGGATGAATAGCTTTAATGGAAAGAAACTCAGTAAGAGGAAAGCAGAATGCAAGCAAAAACCCAGAACTAGGTGTTTCTCAGAACGAGCTATTTTTTTCTTCGGCTCTCAGATGGCTTTGTGGAGACAGAAAAAGATTAAGGCAAGTATCTTCAGCAAGGCTTAATTGAAAAAAAACCCCACACATAAAAGACTAGTAACAGAAACAAGTATTGCTGAAAATAGTTTATAAAATACATAGCAAGTTCTAACAGTGCAGGGGAGTTCATGACCCACTCCCTCAGCTTCTTGGAGGGGGTGGATCAAAAGAACACAGTCAATATAAAAGCCAAAAGTCATGAAGGAACTTCCTGTTAATGCAGATGCAACGTTCATGTTGCAAAAGAAAAAGATCATTCCTCATTCACTGAACTTATTCAAATGAATACTTTTGTTATTAGCAGAAAATTTCTAGGCAGAAAATTACTTTTTGAGATGCAAGAGTTTGTCATAATCAGAATCATTGAGTAATTTGCCATCTGTGTAAAAGGCATGAGACCTCACGAGAAACTTGAATGGCAGAGTAAATTAGATGAATTCCCTTGATTTGGGAGTGTGTAGCAATACATTTATTAAACAGCAAAATTAGCCCTTGAGATGCTGGAATATGTGTACTACAATGAAGAAGGCACTCATATTTTAAGAAAATCAAAATTTTAGAAGGACTTATGCCTCTAAAATGTTATAATTTTTATTTATGAAAAAGAGCAAGAAATTAATACATTAAGAAAAAAATTTAAAACAAAAATTAAAACCTTGATGTTGGTAACTTATGAGTTGGTTAAAACTTGCATTTATTTGTATTATAGTTAATTTGAGACTTCCATTGGAGAATATGCAGTAATCTCAAAACATCTTAAAATGGAGATTCTTCCAGAACAGTTTATTTTTAACATATTACAAATAGCTACTGATACTGTAATTGAATCACATTTGTTTAGCAAACTGGTTTTCCCAGTGCTTTTTGAGCATCTCTTTCTGTTCATTAAACAGCAATGTTATATAAGATTAGTGCAGCAGATAAGTAACTCATATGAAATAATAGCAAAAGCTTAGTACATTTTAAAATAACATGGTGAGCTTCAAACCTGAGATGTCATTTACAAGACAGAAAATATGAATGTACTGTTTTCACAGCTATAATGATACAGCCTATCAGTGCAAACTAGTTTATATATATATATATAGTTGTTAAATAGCTTTCATTTTGCTTTGGTTTATCAAATCGATCAGTGTGAAAGTACTTTTTGTTATAGACAGAGATAACAAAAAACACTTTCCAGGAGAAAAGAAATGAAAAAGTGACGTTCTTAGTTGTTCCAATTCATCTCAAAAAAGGGAGAGTTAAATATTTCTCCAGACTGGCCTCATCTCAGGATTTGGAGCCTCACACCAAATTCTACCTGTGTGGGGGGTGAGGGGGAAAGCATGGAAGAAATAGATACTTTTACCCAAAACATAAAAGGCATAAAAATAGACATGATTTATCTTCACCATGTTTGGAAAAGGGATGTGTGTTGAAATTCAAGTAGATCTATACTTAAGCAGAAAGATTTAGTGGATAAAAAGCAAAAGACATTTACGTGCTTTATCTTGCATGAGAAACTCTAATATTCTAGTCGGGTTATGTAAGGTAGCTCAAAAGTCTTAATTTGGCACTATATAGAATTGTTTCACTAGGAAGAAAGAGAACATAATACAGAATGAATACTCATTCTGCAGCAGTCTTTACATCAGTTCAGAATTTTGTTTCAGAAATTGGATCATTAATACCTAAATAACAAAAGTAATATCACAAGTTCTTCCGTGTTTCAGAGACAGAAGCCTTACCTCTTTTTAATTATGTTTTTTCAAGAGATTGCACTATTCTTTTCCTCTTTATAACAGAATCATTCCCAAACTTTACAGTAATGGAAATATCCTCAGTTTTGCCTTTTATTTTTAGAAGCTTCCTATTTACTTAATCTTCCCATTTATCTTGGTTTAGGAAAGACAATTTATTGAAACTTTTATTTCAAGATTCCAATTTAATGAAATGCAAATTCTCTAGACCTAAAAGATAATTTTCAACGAGATGAAGTAGGAAATGAACTTTTATTTTACAATCATGAGTGTAAAGCAAGTTACAAATTCTTGGAACCTGGATGAGAGAAGGCCTCTGAGGGGCCAGTACAAGAGTCCATATCACAAAATAGACTTTAACTGTCACTTTTACAATAGCCTCCTATCATATTTTAGTTTCATAAAGACTTATCAGTTGAGAAAAAAATGAGATAGAAGGATGATAGGCAGATGGTAATATTCAAATTCTGCGTATTAGGATCTTCCTTTCCATAGCGAAGCCAAGGTGTATCACCCTATTTCCACCAGTCTTAAAGAAATCCAAAGAGGACTCATTGATATGAGCTTCTGATGGGGAAAGGTGAGGACCAGAAGCATCTGGAGGAAGTACATGCAGGAATGGAGTGACACACAGGAAATGCAAGAGTTTGTCTTCTGGAACAGGGTGTGAAATTCTTCTGGCATATTGACACCTTTACAGTGAAACAGAATCACCAAATACACAGCTAGGAGAGAAAATTTTGTGAATATGCCTATATTAATGTAGATTATTTTCTGGACCACTGAAAATTTCTTTTTCACTTCTTATTTCCCTCAGCACATTTGTATTTAATTGAAAGATAAAAGGGACACAATATTTGTGAACTAAAATTAATAGAAAATCTGAAGTAGAAACAAACCCACCTAAGAGGTCAGCAAACCTGGTGAAAATGTCATTAAGAAAGAGCACTTCTCATCCAGTTTTTTCTTTTTGTTTTTATAGAAATGAATGAAGACCTTTTTTCACCAATAGCCATTTATGGAGAAAAGTAATATAGAAAAAAATGTAAGAGAGAAAGCTATAAAAAGAGTCAACACCTACAAGCTAGTGCCAAATTCAAACAGTGAGTAAGGCCTGTATTTTTTTAATACTGAGTTGTTGGAATCCTGGATGCTGAGAATTTTAAACTTTCTGTGCTTAAGGGCACAGACCCACAAGAGAACAGTGCATTTGACCTGGGGCCATGGAACTGGCTTCCAAAGTTGATTGATAGGACTGGGATTATGGGTGCATAGTTATTTAGAAGTGTGTAATACCACAGGGTGGAACACTTAGAGTTTGGGTCTTTAGAATGTAGAAATAAATATGAAGCAAGATGGGAGTTTTAGGGTGGAGGCAGGTTATTCTTCTTTACCTTCTTCTTCCTTCTTCTTCATGGGTTTGGGTGATGTTTTGTAATTGGACAGAAAAGTCCCCATTGCGGGCTTCAAGGGATCAGTTATTGGGTTAAAAGGGAAAATAATCTCGGTGTAATTTCTTAATTAGATATTTTAGTCTTAAAAGGCCTTGTAACAAGACATAGTTAGCCATTTTGTGCCTTGATAATGAAAGGCTGCCAAACTCATGGTTCTGAGACTGTTTCACTGACAAGAAATAATAAACACCTGAGTCTGAACATGAACTACTGTCTCAAGTGCCTGCAATTCTGACCTCAAGAAACCGATACTGCGTGTATTTATCTACTCAAGAAACTTCCTAAAAGTTATTAAATTTAGAAAATAAATAAATTATTGAAGTGAGGTTTGACCAGATATACAAAGTTCTTTCTTCACTTAATTTTCATTAATGTGTGATAGTGCTTTACAGAGTGGCACACTTTGTAAACGCAGCTGTCTGCATTTAAAGTGAAAGCTCTAATAATAGTTTTTATTTTGGCAAATCACTACAATGAACAAAGAAAGACTAACTGTACTCTCACACATTTTGAATTATGGAGAAATTCCACTTGCTTCAAGTTGCTCTTCATCCGTACAAAAGATATACTTTGAACTTGGTTTACATGATACCAATTTCATTTTTCAGTATCTCCAGATGCTTATGATTTTTTTATTTAACATCTTTAACTGGATCTGCATGTACGTGCTGAGATTTCTATCCAAGGCACGCATTTGCATTTCCTTTCTATCAAAACCACAGTTCGGCTGAGAGGTTGATGAACTTGGGGCTTAGTCCAAAGTGAAAACAGAATGTGGCTGCAAACTTCTAAATCCGGTAGCTCAGATGCTCTCTCTATAAACTCTTAAAGCCTTTTTAAAATAGAAAAAAATATGCTTTCATTGCATGAATAATAGAGCAAAGGTTTGGGACAAAAACACAACACAAAAATATTGCCATGATCATTATCAGTATTTGTTTTACTTATTTTTATGAGCACATTAGAATTAAAAAATTTGTCTTATTCTACTAGAATAACCCATATTAGAATTTCCCATATGGAGTATGAAGATACCATAGACTAAGAATACCTACCAAGACTTCACACCAAGATTGTAAAACCTCTGTTTTAGTTCATATTAATGATTTGTTACTGGAGTGCCGTATTTCACAAGATAAGGAGAAAAAGGATGTGATCTGATTGTGCTCATTCCTTCTTTTGTTGTATTCACTTCTTAGAGGAGAGGTCTTGAAGCAACCTTACCATTTATGGCCTCAAGTAATATGTGTGCATCTTATATTATCCTGATTATTGCTTGTGTTGTAGTGACTGTTGCTTATTTTGTACTGACTCAGCTCTGAATCTTCTCAGGAATTCTGGAGATTCTCATTCAAATTAGACCACAACTTCATTTAAATCTTCTCCAAGCTGAGAACTGAAATCTTGGGTAGGATAATTGTGATGGGAATATGGGAAGCTATGCATTCAAAAATATTCAAGGTCATTTTTAAAAAAAAAATGTTTGAAAGGAAATTGCAGCAACAGAGCATGACAAGATGTAAAAACTTTAAAATTTAACTGACTGCCTTCTTTCTCACATTTCAGAAAACATGCCCATACTCTTCCTTACACTGTCTTTCCCTATTGATGTATTTAGTTAAAGCATTTCAAAGCTTTGAAATAAAGACATGGTCTACTGAATTCTGTGATGCTGTGAGGTACTCAGTTTTTCACTTAAATAAAAACCTATATATTATCAGGCTTCTGGATGCATATAAATGAATCAATGCTTAAAAGCCAATAGGTTCTTGGATGCTTTCAATTAAATTTAGTGCATGAAAATAGTTTTTTCCTGGCCAATGCTCACATATGCTCTTAACACAGCATCAGTAATCTTCTTATATGTCTATGTATAAATCAGGAGTAACTCTAATAGTCTTAAGGGCCATGTACTGGAGAAACCCCAGAATGAGACTAGAATCAGGATTCAAAATTCCTTCATGACTGTGAACTAATCAATAATGAATTTGCATTAGTTTTGGAAATGTTAAAGTGAGGAAATGGTATCAGACTAATTTATTTTAGTAGATGCATGTGAGTTAGTCACAGGGTCCAGAAATCAAAGTAATGTACACCTGGGAGCTCTGCAACCAAATGAGCTCATCTAAGTGTGGGATGCAAATAGAGCAAACCTGGTGAACAGCTTGTCAGTGTGCAGTCTACAGCCCTGGAGCCTGTTCCTCACATGGGCCCAAATTTCCTCAACCCAGATTTTATGAAAGCACATTCTGTATGCAATAAGCAGAGTTAGCCTTGGTATTGATTCAAAACTAGTTTATAAAAGCCAGGAGCCATTCCATTTTAGCCTCTTGAAAATGACTCAAGATTTTGTCCACAGGAATTGGATTTAATGATCTTTATAGCTACTGACACATCAGTCTTTTCAGAGTCCTTTCTGTCTGGATAATTAAATTGAAAGCTGGCACCAGGGAATCTCAGGCTCTGTCAGGTAGTATATGTTTTTCCTGGCCTAGAATGTACAGGAAAGACTGTACAGGCAATGAGGTATTATTCTGCCTCAGTGGACTGGAGGAAAAGAAAGAGAGATTGGTGGTAACCTCTTTGTCCATGGGCTGATTCAGTGTTCCATTCACTAGGCTATCATGTTGAGGGCTCCTGTCTGAGGACTGTTTTCTCTGACGTACTTCATTTGCATGTGATTGTTTTAAACAACATGCTATATTTTTATGCAAATTGAAATCAAAGAAGAAAGTCTGCCTTTTTGTTCTGCAGTGAAGTTCCCTCCATTTTCCTCTCTTTGTAGCTGTTGGCAGGTCTAATTTGTCAACTGTGTGACCATACACCATTTACAGTCCAGCTGCCGTGTAGATTTATAGCAAGGTTGGCACATTAGAAGACACACAGACTTTTGCTCCTAGAATGCTATTTCTCCATCCTAATTTGTCTGTTTTCTTTAATCATTACTTCTCCATTCCATGCATACAAATATATAGGTATATGATCAAGAAATTATAATTTAAAATGTAATAACTGAATAGATAGATGTTAATAAAATAATGCTTGTCTCCAAATATCTTCAAAATAGAGACAAAAGAAATTGAGTGATGGCAATGCAGTTGCTTTTTAAATAATTTTAATGCAAATTTTCACTGAAGGGGGAAAAAAAAATATTCTGATAGAAGAGAATAATTTTTCCTGATTTATACCAAGTCTGAGTCTGGAAAGTACTTTCCAAAGAGATAAACTAATAGAGCTGGTGGATAATAATAGAACCACATTTTTAAGCATTCTTTGCTGTCAAAAAGTTGAAAAGATGGAAGAGAAGAAAACTCATCTATATTTTGGGAAAACAAATGTTATAGCTTCCCTCCAGATTTACAGTCAGGTCATTTCAGGATGTCTATGGAAGCATGCAAATCAAGTCACTAAATATTTATAAGATGTTAACAAGCAATAATTACATATAAACATCACGTAGATATTTGTGATGACAAATCTTACATCCCTAGAATTCAATTTGTAGGCTGTTTTTTCAGAATGTACCATGCAATAATTTTCTCTTTTGTACATAAAAAATGTGTGCAGGAAATTCTGTCATCTGGGAAAGCAGTAAAACCGGACTGTACTCTTTTAAACAGAACACTACTACTAAAATGATGTATATTATGATGCACACACATACCATCTGCAGTGCCTCTTCACCTATTAATTCAACTTCTTTTTAATCCTACAGTGTATTTTTGTGTATTTTGACTGTATTAAGGACCTTGACCATTGACAACAAAATGGGGCCTGTAATGCCACAGGCAGAGCATTCATTCTGTTCCCTCACAGAGGAGTTAATGTGACATGATAAAGAAGGTTATGAACAGCAACAGAAGTTCAAACTCCCCTTGGGAAAATTGCTCCTTCTACTCATGCATTTGAGAGTTTTTAGACAACTGAAGACTGACTGGAAATTTATTACCTTTCTCTGCTATAGCTGTGCTTAATCTGCAATTGGAAAGGTCTGGTGGGACCTTCCAAACTATGGTAGATCTTGAAGGTGACACCACACAGAGTGGTGATCTAGAAATGTGCATCTTCTTAAGCATTTCTGAGTTAGTGTTGCTGGAGGAAAATGCTAGAAATTAAGTGTCTATTATTTTATGGGCAGGGGAGGAAAAGTAAAAATTCTTCTCTATTAGAATGACTAAAGTGAGATGCATTGGAAATTGTGCCTCATAAAACTGGTAAAACATTGTGATTGTTCTTACTGTTACTTCTTTTATATATTATGTCTAGATTTAAGTAGTAATTCAGATAAAAACTCCTATGTCATACAAGTAATTGCTTCTGCTTCCCTGGCGTTGGTCTGAACTACCGCAGCTAGTCAGTTGTTCAACAACCACTGCTTTTAGGGCTTCACACTGAGAATTGGCTCTGGTGTGATAAAGCAAAAAACCCACACATTCTCTTTTCAATGCTCTCCTAATTTTTCCCTTTAGAGCAGTCTGAATCTCTTCTTGGCTTTCATTAAGCAGGTCCTTCTTGAACTAAGTAAATAACAATATTTCTTGCTTTGTGGTTACTAGATTGTCCCTTTGTGACCATCAAGAACTTAAATGTATGGAAAGGCCTGCAAAAATGCTCAAATTTTATAGAAGCAAGATTATTTAATTTTTTATAGGGATGTAGAATTTTATTGATCTTAAACACAATCTGAAGACTCTATTGTATTGTAAAAATGATTACTAAAGTAGCCTTGTTGTTGCATGACATATTGAAAAAGAGAAAAAGTTCAAGAAAGGTGGTTCACAGTATTTGCTCAAGAAAAATACATTTAAAATATTGAAGATTTCAAGAGATATGCCAAACTCTGCTTTAAATTGTTTTCATACATGTAATTTTATTTAAAAGGGTTTATAATTTGAGATTTGAGTTTGTGATTTACATTACATGTAATTTTTTTAATAACAGAAGTCCAATATATGCTGAACGTTCGCCAAGTTCCATTATTTTCTTTGCCCTTTTGAAGGAATTTTCAGTAAAATGAGCTTTACTTTTAAACTCATTTTGTTGCAGAGGCAGGCATTTATTACATTTACACTTATATTTCATCAGACAGTAGTTCTGTTTATCATCTATGAATATTTAGATGTTCCATTGTCAGGCTATTCCATTATGAATATCTTCAATCCTATTCTTCCCATGAAAAAGAAGGAATAAATACTGGAAAACATGTCATTCACCTGTAAAACCCATTTGGAAGGGTGAGTAAGGGGGGAAATTAGTTTGTGCAGTTACAAATAATGAACAAGAGAGCTGTCCAGAAGAGAGGAAGAGAGCTGCCCTGCTTCTGTCAGTTTTGGTCTAAAAAGACCTTTGGAGTCTTGGAGATACTGGACAAAAAGAAATATCTCCAGTATCCTGGAGATAATGGGCCTTTTTTCAAGGTCCAGTGGATGCTTACCTTTTTATTTGTCAACAGTAGAACAACGTGTTAAACAGAGTGCTGACTTCTTGTTCTCTGAAATCTTTGTTCATGTCCCTTGGAGGGTCTCACTCTCGTCAGATCATTTCCCTCCTCCCCAGCACAAGAACTTTTAATAGGGGCCTGACTGACCATCTGTAAAGCAGTTCAAATGTTTTATTCCAGCTGGGAGGAATTTCATGTTGTTGTGGTTCCGTGATCTGAGATTCAATGCCTTGACATTTTGTAGATGGATCTAACAAATTGATGTGAGCAAACAGAAGATAAAAAGGCAAAGTCAGGTAAATAATAAAACAGAATGTATGCTGCCTACTTGCTCTAAACCTTTCTAACCAGAGGTAGAGATGCAAACGCTGATTTTATAGATCTAAATATGTATATTTAGCCCTTAGTAGACTTATTAGTCTTTTTTCCCTTATTTTGCCTACAATCTCCTTCTTTATGTGTATATATGTGTGTGTATGTGTATACATATAAGTATGCATGTACATGTGTGCATAAATTAAACTTTATCTTTATTAGCCTTTTGCAGCTCTTTGAAGTAGTCTAATAATCCAGTGTTCTTCAAAGTGTTGCCAAGGGATCAAAAAACCTCAAAAATCTCAATTTCTTCATCCTTATGGCAGCTTAAGTGAAGGCTACATTGTGTCTTGGTTCTTATCTGTAAAAAGGACTCTTAAACCCCCTTTAACCTCCCTGAAGATGTTTTAACCATCCCAGAATATGAGATAAGACTTCAAAATGAGACTGTTTTCAGAGCTTTACTTCTTGGAGCTATTAAAAATAAAATCTAAAGCTCAGGAGAGGATGCATGTTATGATAAAAGAACTGAGGGCTCACATCGAGTGTGATTTTGGGTCTTTCTCCTCAGGTTAGTCATTTTACTATTGGGCTTAGTGTAGTCACACAAGTTACATACTGACTCCAACTATATGAAACACAAACATCTTACTTGACACTTTTGTCATGTAAAGTTGATGGTTAAAATGCCAGGTAAAAGTCACAAGTCTGTACAACCCATAAGAGTTCCACTAATTTCTTATAGGTTTTAAAATAGCATAATACTCATTCTCCACTCCTATTTTCCAAGGAACATAGTATGTTATTAGTATGATATTAGTATGTTATTAATATGATATTAGTATGATAAAGATATATCTCTGTCTGTAATTTCTTACTGCATTAAGAAGACATGGGAGTTTTATGTATAAGGAATTTGTCAACATTGTGATGTCACTAATTACTAAAGCAAACTAATGAAGAATTCTGAATGCTGTGAAGTCCTGAGGATATTTTTTTCTCTCCCATGATCCTCCTACAAAGTAAAGAGATTATACAAATAAAAGATTTATTTTTATTGGACTTTTCTAATGCAATCTTTCATCTTTCCTTCTATTTCTGTTTCTGGAAAAATATCCTTCTAAGCTCATTAATTTCCCTCAGAGCACATGGTATGCAGCTATACAGCATATTCAGTAAGAATTTTTTTCACAATTGAAGAAGTCTTATAAATTTGGAACTTGCTGTAGGTGGGTAGATTTTGTAAGACATTAGGTACACTCAGTGTCGTGTTCTAACTCAAAATGAGATGAAAAATTTATTTAAAGCTCAAGAACCTGTCTAAGTTCTGTGACTTAAAACTGTCACCAGTGTAAGTCTTAATTAAAACATGCTCTACTTGTTCATACTGCAAATCCTCAGCCCATAGAATCATAGAATGTCCTGGGGTTGAAAGGGACCCTCAAGGATCACTGAATCCACCTCCTGGTCCTGCTCAGGATGGCCCCAAAAATAACACCATGTGCTGAAAGAGTTTTCAGAGAATTTCTTGCAGTCTGTCAATCTTGGTCATGATCAGCCCTGTGGGGAGCCTGTTCCAGAGCCCAGCCACGCTCTGTCTGATATTTTTAGCCTTTAGCTCAGAAAATTAGTGAAACTTTCTAGTTTGAACCTGAATTGTGACAATGAATGGCTAAGAAGCCTTGCTGTTGTTTCCTTCAGAGCTGTGCTGAGCGTGATGTTTGCAGGGATGCCTTATCGCTTCATGAGCCTGATAAACGTGGCAGGTTGGATGTGACTGTTCCATAGTGCTGCAGCTCCAGAGAAACAGTCCTGTTGGAGACTTGGCTGCTGCACTTCTTCAGCTGTGAATGCAGCTGATGTGAGCTGTGGCAGTCACAGGAATTTCTTAAGGGGACTGGAAGAATTGTGTGCGTCCCTTCACTTTGCTTCCCGCTGCTCTCTCTCCACAGTTGGGTCGAAGGTTCTCAGTAGACTCAGAAGATAGCAGGGGAGGAAGACAGAGAGAGACAGCAGAAATTATTATTTAATGAGTGTAAGCTTCATAGTCTTCAGGTATTAACAGGTGAGTAACACACCTGAGGTCTATAAGTGATAAAATTTGAAAGAAAAACGTAAACCAGAAAATCTGAGTTATCAAAGGGAAAACAAAAAAGAGAAGGCTGAAGAAATTATTTTCAATCATTTTGTGCATGGGTATTTTGAATTGTATCTTTCAGTCCTGTGGTCTCAAATTTTATTAGGTCCTCAGAAGAAGCTAATAATTTTCAATACAAGCTGTACTATTTTTGAGCTCCTAAGACAGCATTTCCTGCTCACAAGTGACTCTTATCCAAAAGTGTTTCCTAATTCGGTATTTTTGGGTTTGCATTTTTGCTGCATATCATTGACTTTCAGCTCAAAGCTGTTTGAATTAGCACTTGATATTATGAAGTTTTTAAACTGTTTTTCCTGCAGAAAAAACAAGAGAAAGTCCTGCTGTGTTCTGACTTGTTTTGCAATGCAGTTTGTTGTACTAACCTAGAACAACTGGTATCGTGTTTAATGACTAGCTATAGAAGCACGCACACATTTTTTGTTCAAAGTAGCTTGTGTTCCCTTCCAACAGTTTAACTTTTCTTCTGGGTGTTCTCTTGGAGAAGGGAAGCTTGGTTCAAAATAAATTGTGGTATTCCTCTTTTTGCATGGAAAACTGCAAAACCGTGTGACAGAAATAGATAAAAAGCCAAATTAACCATTCTGTTTCAAATTCAGAACATTTTTTTTTAAATTATGTTCCCACTTTTCTTGTTGCTGTCAGTAATCCTGCAGTTTAAACTGAGGTCAGAGTTTTGCTTTACCATTCATAAAACATGAGAGGTTCCAGCTGTCTTTCACATCAGCAAATTGGCTATGCAGGGCCATTAGAAACCAACAGGGAAGAAAAAAAGTAAAACTAGCTTAGTCATTAAACTGAGTGGGTAAATTATAATTCTATATTTGTCACTCTCATTCAGAAGAACAATGTCAAATGTCAATAGACACATTTTAGAAGTTGAATCACTACTTTACAACTCGTTTAACTTTTAGAGCAAATTGTATACTGTTTTAAGGACATCAGCTGGTTCAAGGGCTTGTCTGAGTTAAAGCAGCTTAATTGAGTTTCACCATGTTAAACTAAGCAGATGCACACTGCAGGACCTAATTAAGAATGTCCTACATAAGCAGTATCAGATCTTCTCCTTGTATAATATCTATCACATCTTGTTTCTTTGGGAAAGAAATAAAATGTTATTATTAGTTGTCAGTTAAACAACTCTATAGATCTAGCTCAGCTCAGGGATGCTCAGAAGAATTTTCTTTTAGCTTATGAATCACCCAGTTCCTGTTAGCATTGTTAAAGATTCTTTATTTGCATGTTGTCCCCATATGGTGTTGCTGAAATGTTTTTCTGTGGTTCCACAGGTGTAGAGGGCATTGCTCAACATTAACAGACTGTTTCTTTGTGGGTAAAGTTAATAATAGGAAGGGGCAGGGTGAATTTATTTTCCTTCTATTTGATGCTGATAGAACTTGAGATGTAAGTAACCTGACCTATATATCAAATCTTTTCTGTAATTTATAGTAACTGTTATTTAAAGAGACTCAAGTTTGGATTTCCCAGAAGCAGAAAAATAACAGATAAACTACTTTAAATACTCAAGAACTCATTTAATTTAAATCAAAAGAGGTTCCTTAAAACCCTAAACTGAAACAATGTTAGCTAAAGGGCTTTCATAAAAGGATTAATTCTGTGAGAATTAACTAGCTTGAGCCTAGGTGTTAAGCTCCTAAAACTTCCTGAATCGTTAGGATGGGCTTAAATACCTGAATTCATCAGTAATACCTTAGTTAAATACCAACTTCATGCTGAACTGCCTTAAAGACCCTTCAAAAAGAGAAGTATTTTCTCATTAGCTTTTTGTCATAATTAGGTCAGCTTAATTAAAAGAACATTAAATTCTCAGAGAAATTATAGATTTGAGTGATTTTCATAAGCTGTCAAAAGTTGTTTCTTTTGAAATTTTGGGTTAAAAGCTTTGAAAGCATAAAATGTAGGAATGTGGTAAGTAAGAACAAGAAAAAAAACACTGCTAGATAAGACTGAGAAAACTTGTGAGATGAATAAGTCAGACACTCAAGGCTGTATTTGTAAAATATCTTTCAGTGGGTTTCAAGGATGATGGAGACTGAAAAGAGGAAGATTTTTAAGAATAAATTTGGTACTGCAAACATCCAATAAGAAGGTGAAAAATCCTGCGAAGTTATAGATAAGGAAAACAGAAGAAGAAATATTGTGTTGTGTGTTAGAAGTAGAGCAAGTATTCCAAATAAAAAATTTTAAAAATATATAAAACTTGTAAAACTGTATTTTATTAAATTTTAGAGAAAATGATCAGTCAAAACAAACAAACAAGCAAAGCTAAATTTTCTCTGAAACTGACTAGAATGAAGTTTTTATTTACTAGGAAAAATTTTTTCACAGAGGGATGGCTGGGCACTGAAATGGGCTCCCCAGGGATGTGGTCACAGCACCAAGCTGAGAGAGCTCAAGAAGTTTTTGGATGCTCCCAGGCACATGGGGTGACTCATGGGTTTGTCTTGTGCAAAACCAGAAGCTGGAATTGATGATCTGTGTGGGTCCCTTCCAACTCAGGATGTTCTGTGATGCTGTGTCATGCACTGAGTGACTTTTGGAATTGCCATTATATTTGCTGCAGTGCCAAGAGCTGTGAATTCCAAATTTCTAGCATGAATTCTGAAGCATTTATGAGAAGTAAATCTTCCTCAGTCTGTAATTATTAATTTAATGAGATCTTGTAATATTCTTAACTTAAACTGTTGCATAAATTCATCAAAATATCAAACCAGCGAGTTCAGTACTGTCAATCCATTTCTTTCAAAGCTTCGTGTTCAGTAAAATGTTCAACAAATTATTATCAAGCTCATTTATGCCATCAAGCCTGAAGAAGAAAGGTTCCATAAATCCTTAGCAGAAGGGTGAAACTCACTTGTATACACATGCAGCATTATTTTTGCATTTTCTTGCAGTCTCTTCTGAAGCTGTGTTTAGTCTGCTTGAGTGTGTTTGTGTATATATCAGAGGTGTTACGTGTTTGCTAGTGAAATTAGGCTGCTGTACAATAAAAGCTGTGATCTTACAAACTGGAGTACAATTGATGAGCCAATGAGAGATCCATTTGGAAAGAGAGAGGTGACAACATGCAGGGCTTTTCTTGTTCTCTGTGTCAATAATTATTGCAAGAAAGGATATCAATGTATCAACTCCCAGTCATGATTATCAGACTTGGCTGCATCTTTAGTTATGCAAACAAGTGAAATCATAGGATCACCACTTATTTTTGACTCTCTCAGAAGAACTGAAATAGGGGAAGCTTGTCAAAATCAATACATAGAGACAAGGTAGCTTATTTATATCAAGTCACTCTACTATACCATCTGTGTTTTCTCACACATATGAAAACTACTGCTGTAGTCAAGCTTGGTGACAAAAAATAGTTTTCCAAGAAAAATGGCTGTAAAGGTATTATCTCTGACTTCATCAACATAATTTCATAGGAACTTTGGCTTTACTATAAGCCTACCTTCTCATATTTAATATTAATTCCATTCTTATAAGTATGGAATGATCTGAGGTGAAAGAAGTTTGGTGAAACTAAGAACTTAGGAGCTTTCAAGGACCATAATAAAGCCATGAAAAGAGAAGCAATGAAAAGGTATTGTAACTTAAGTGCAGATGAAAATTAGTCAGTTCCAGCTTATTGAAGAGTTTGTCTTAAGGTTCCTGTAACTACCATTTAAATCAGATGTCACTTAAAAATATGACTAGAGAAAACAAGCAAAATACTCCCTCATCTCAAGCTGTGAGACAAAGTATTTCAGTGTTATTTTTTGAAAACTTAAACATATTTGATTTATAAAGCTACCTTAAGTTGATTAGAATTTTACCATTCATGAGTAGCGTCATAATTTGATGTGAAATTATTACATGTATGAAAAATAAATTTGGTTTGGTTTATTTATCCCGTTAACTTCAGTTTATGATGCAAACATGAATCACTGGAAGCAATAATAGCAAATAAAAGGTTTAAATTTAGCAATTTTAATGTGGTACAATACATTCTTTCTGTCACTTTTTGTGAGTGCGAGAGTAACTCAGGTTCTTTTATTTGTATTTGTTAGCAAATGAAAGCTCAGCCTTGAAAAATTCAGATAAATTTTATTGTACCTTATATGGTAAATGCATTCTAATTTACTTTGGTGTATTCATGGGTATTACATTTGGACAATAAACTAATATTTTAGCATTATTCCTTAGGTATGATCTCTAAGTTGAATCTTTCCCAATTAAATAACATTCTTGTTTGTTATAATAAAGTGTTCCTTGATTATTTTGACAGGCAAATAAGATCTGGGTAACATCAGGCTGGATCTTATAATTAAAACATTTTTAGCAGTATAGTATCTATTAAGGGGAAAGAGTAAATCCAGTGGATCAGTTTTTATGCAGAAAACTTCATATTCCTAGATTCAAGCTGGAAGAAATAATATAATCTTATACAATTATAAATATGCACTTGATTTTGCAAATAGTCATTTAGAGATAGTTTTATCAAGTCTCTCAGAAGCTAAATGCTTCTATTTTGGCATATAAATTAGCAGTCTCATTTTCTGGAATGCTGGCAGCTGCCAATTTTAAATAGAAATCATTGCATAATTTAAAATAAAATTGAATATTTCCTTTATTGTTTATATCCCCAAACTGAAAGCATGACCAGCCATTAAATACCTGGTTCTAAAACCCACTCAAACTGAAATCAATTAGGAAATTTACAGTGAATTCAGTTGGATGAGAACCTGTTTTTAACAATTTCCAGATTACATTGTACAGGAGGTACAGTCATCTTTCATTTACATCTCTGCTTTACAGCTTTAGTATGATTTTTGGATCTGGCTTTCACAGTCTAACTGGTCTGAGTAGTTAAAATGTATATTACATCCTACTCCTGTATTAATAGGGGGATGAATGGCACCCCATTGAGAATTTAGAACTTCAATAAGAGGGTAATTAGTAAGTTTTTGTATGACATCAAACTATTTTTTAATCCATATCAATGAATTGACAGAAGAGTAAAATAACAAACATACCCAGAATTGTGTTCAACTTTTTATAAATAAGTGTAAGATTTTATTATGTAAAAAAGTTAATCTACTCTCTGCATCTACAGAAACTTGCCATGACCATCTCCTTTCATAACCCTTCATTACGACTGGAAGCTCCCTGAGCTCATTTTTACTCTTTGTGGGTCAGTCCAGGTGGGGGTGCCAGGAATCCTGCTATCGGCTTAATAAATTTAAGTTAGATAATAAAAGCCACAGGAAAAAAAATAATAGAGTCCTGGCCAATACCCTGAGCAATGGAAATCTGTCAGAAAGGTTTGAGGGACTTTTGAACAGCCAGAATTCAAATTCAAAGTGTAAACCCTTTTTATTGGCCAAATGTGCATGTGCATGTGAAGATGTACGGTAGGAAGCTTCTTTTTTTTTTGTTTTGCCTACCTCCCAATTGTACTTTCATGTCAAAAATAGCGGTAGGCCTCCCTTGGCATGGAAGAGCAAATATTTCATTTCTTCCCATATTCTATTTATTTCTTTTGCTCATTCTGAAGAGAACTGTGTCATGACAAAGGTTTATTTTTCATGTTTTTTCAAGGGTGTAATTGAATAATCTTTGAGAGTAGTGTTGATCTTGGGTTTTGTGTACCTGGATAGAGCTAACAAGGTAGGACAAAGACAACTGAAAGGATAAAAGAGAGCTTTGTTCCTAAAATTGTATGAAGATAATCTCTCAGATCTTTAAGCTGAATTCCATAGGAGGTACACCAGTTTTGATGTGATACCTAAAAATAGATATTGGTCACTTTATGGCTCATTTATACAAGTTCTGTTAATGTTTTCCTTAAAACCCTGCTTCTCAGAAAAACAGGACTCAGAAATTTGCATTTCAAAGCTAGTTATCAAATTAAAGAAGTGGTTCTTGTTTCACTTTTAGAGTTATGAAATAATGGCACTGTTTATGATACTTACTTAAACTATTCTGTATTTTTTTATTATCTGAAATTCTTAAGACTATGAAAACAGATGCAACTGTGAGTTATATTAAGCTTCATGGCAAGCTTCCTGCCAGGATAGAGCTTTACTCCAGATTTTTCAGCAGAATTAGTACAAAGATTTATTCAGCTATTTGTTTATGCGGATCATTTGTGTTAGTATAGCTTTTGTAATAAAGTTCCTGAGTCTGCAGCACCACTGAAGTGCCTTGAGGTGCTAAGAAGATACAGTCCTTTTATTCTACATGTGAAGAGTGTTATTTTGATAAAGCTTTAATTAAAAAAGAAACAGGAAAAAAAAAGAAAAACAGCAATCAAACAAATAAAAAAACTAAAACAAAATCCCCAAAAAGGAAGAAGATTTTAAATTTCAATTATAATTGCCTTTTGTTACAACTGGTGGTGGATAATTTTTTAAATTGTTTAGCTCAGTTCATTGACATCTAAATAATATGTTAATATTTTACAATAATAGTAAATCAACTAATTCCAAATAAAACAAAAAATTTAATTTCTTTTCATGTGCAATACTAAAAAAGATGTTTACTGTTGTTTTAGTCAATTAAAAAATATGAGGTTCTATGGAAAACTACAGACAGTGCATGATGATTATTCGTAATATATAAACATTGATAAACTTTTTTTTTAAGGGTTTTCTTATAGCTTCACCAAAAATAGTTTTCATTAATTAAACAACATCAATTGAAGTCATTATATTTTAACACTTGTGGCATGAGATATGTGAACTGTATCTGCTTTTGGGTTTCAGATCTTGACAGGAGCTGGAGTAAATAAAATGATCTCAGCAGGATTTATCTTGGTGTATTTATTCTCATTAGATATTTATCACAAACCTCAGGTATCCACAGATCAATCTGTGTTGAAGACAAAATTTTAAACAACTAGTTTTAAGCTATCAACCAAATAATTTTAATTCATAGAGCCTAATATTACACTACAAGCTGTGTTCTCGGTTTTTTGTTGTTCTATTTGTTTGTTTGTTTTGTTTTCCTTATAATTATTATTAACCACTTATTCTCACAGAAGAAAAAGCTCTACTTATGTACAATATATCATGGCTATTGGCAGGGAAACGAAAATGTTTCCCTGAATGTTTTAAGACTCTAGAAGCCACAAATTCTACAAAGCAGAGATCCATTAAGTGATAACTGTAAGTGGCACGCTAACCTGCTCGAGATTCTGATGCAGAGTAAATATTTGGCAGGGTTGTTTAATAATAATAAAAAAATGCATATTTTTAAATTAGTAACCTAAGATTTGTAATAATGATTCTAACGGTGACTGACTACTCATTACATCAGAAGTTTGTTCAGAGCTGTCAGAAAGGCGTGGTTTTTAACTGGGTTTTGTCAGTGGTTACTCACTGAAGCCCCAGCTTTAGAAAGACTCAGTGGGGGAATACCTCAGGTTATATAGATTTCTTGAACATCTTGTTCCAATGTTTGGTGAATGACATACTGAAGAAAGTTTCTGTATTGGTTTAATGAAACACCTGTAACAGGGCAAATTTAACCTAGTAATTTTGAAAGGAGTCTACAGAATTTCTGAATACAATTTAATAAAAAATACTGTATGATGGATGATAAATTCAGTTTCATGAACTGCTGCTTTTATCCTCTACTGGAGCTGCGTTTAGGAGCTAGTTTCTGAATACTGGATTTTGGATGAAAAAGTATGTAGATCTAAGAGTATAATTTCTGTTCTATTCTAGTCTTATAGGTTTAGGTGCTGCTTTGTTTTAAAGTATTATTCTGGAAAACTGATATCTGTGACATCCTAGGGAATTAGTGCCTGCTACAACTTCATACCTATAGATGATTATATAATTTAAAAAGGAGGAAAAAAAAACCAACCCTCCTAAAATGGTAAAGTTTTGGTGAACTTAGACCTAATTTTATGATCAACCAACTCATTAGCAATAATACAAATTTCACAAGATAAACAGACCTAATTGAAAATATTATTTAGAAGAATACTGAAAATTTTTAATTGTGTTTTTACTTAAAGATTTTATAAATCTTAAAGTGTTTCATCAATTTGTGTTAGGATTTTTAAATATACTTCTTCATTTATTATTCTTTTGATGAACTTCAGGTTTACTTCTGCAACACATTGTGCTTAACCTACATTTATATCTGCCCTGTAGATAAACATTATCTCAGTATATTTTGACAGTGAGAATGAGCAAATGCACAGAATTTAAAATTTAACGTTAAATTTATATTCCTAGATCTTAGCATTTCCTCAGATATGATGACAGGAGGGGAAGAAATTTTTGTTCTCTCTTGAAATACTGCATTACTCAAGATTCCCTTAAATGATATTGAATTAAGCAAGCAAAGCCTCTCTATCATAAAATCATAGTGAATATAGAATAAAGAGAATCAGAATGGACCCATCAGGGTCATCAAGTCCAACTCCTGGCCCTGTGCAGGACACCCCAAAAGGCCACACCATGTCCCTGACCACATCTCTTGAGCTCTGTCAGGCTTGGTGCTGTGACCACTTCCATGGGGAGCCTGTTCCAGTGCCCAGCCATCCTCTGGCTGAAAAACCTTTTCAAAGACATCAGGTAAAACTAGAATGGGGAAATTATTGGCATTCAATATTAGAAAAACTATTGAGAATTCAATAAAATTAAACTTTTTGTCAGCACCTTCAACCTATTCAAAAGCAGCAGGATAGAGCGTCTATCCTAATGTTAGGAATACATTTGGGACTGGTTTCATCACCCCTGCAAGCTTTTGTTTCAGGTATCTCTACAAAATGCACTGATTTGGTCAATATCTAAATAATTTACATCTGGCTTACAGAGGCTTCATTTAAGAGAGTTATAAATTGTGCAAGTTCTCTTACCTGTGTTTGCTATATAAAACATTGCCTTATGAAACAACTCACCACAAAGCACCCAGTACTACTAAGCAGAATATAGAACTGAGTTTAAAGAGCAATTCTTACAAAGATACTCTTTTGATTCTGGATTTGAGGTTTTGGTGGGAATTTTTTTTTGTGTGTTTTTTTTTTGTTTGGTTTTGTTGTTTTTTTTTTTTTAATTTTTTTCTGAGTGGTCTTGTTTTAGCAATAAAGACATGAAGAGAAGAAAACATAAATGGGGTAAAAAAGGAAAAGTGAGAAATATGAAAAGTTGAGAAAATAGTGAAAGACATTGCTTGGATAGTCAAGCTGTTATAAAATATTCATAAAAGAGGAACTTGTCTGTTTCATTTTCCATGCCTTATGTTTCATAGTGATTTCCATTCCTGTGTGATCAAATTGTTTTCTTGAGATGACACAGAGCATCTGATTGAAGAAAAGAAAATGAAAAACAAAAAGTAGATTTTTAGCTGTAATAGAAGAGAACCAGGATTATGTTCTTCACTCAGATCACTGCCAGCTGACACTGCTTGTAATTGCATAGGAGTCTTAATCTTGGAACATTAGGTAGAATATTTCAAGAAGCAAGATCTGATGCACGAATGGGGAAGAATATAGCATAGGCAATTTAATAACTTTGTTTTGTTTCTGTCCTAAAGAGCTATATATAACTTTTTTTCTTCCCCATAAGAATAATTAAAAATATATTACAACCTTGCACTATAGCTACTCTGTCTTTTAGGTAGTTAGGGATTCTTATTTAATGAAACCATTACTTTAATAAAATTATATATAACATTACTTCTAAGGATGCATTTCATAATTATATTTCTGGTATTAGACTGGTTTAATTACAAATTTTCATATACTCTTTACTGGCATATTTCAATTAAGAGAATTTTATGTGTCCACACAAAAACATAAATATACATACACATTTAATTAAAAAAGCCCTCTACTTTTAGTCAATTAAGTGTGCTTGGGAAGTGAATAATGTATGCGCAGATTATTTTCAACTATTGCTAAGGTTGCATTTTTAATTATAATTTTATTATCAGAAAGATTTATTGTAAATTAAATTTGCATTTAAAATATTTTAATCTGCTGACATGGACTCTAGTTAGATTCTATTATAGATTCTATTTTCATAAAGTTTTTGTTATTAAACATAATAGTTTAAGGTTTGGATTATGTTTTTTTGCTTGGCGTTGGAACACTTAACTCCTACTGTATTTTTATGTTATGTCTAAAACCTGGATTGAGTCCCCATGTTTCAAGCATTACTGGAAAATATTTCTGTCAGTTTCTAAAGATTTTTAGCATGTAAAAAATGTGTGTAAAAAAAATAGTTTTTATATTATAAGCATACTACTTTCTATAGGTAAGAGGATTTGTTGTTAAATTGAAGACTTGGCCATCAGTAACTAAGATATGGGATGAACTTACATGTGTGTTCAGGTAGGGGTTGGGTCCTGTAGGGTTCTTCTGTTCAGTTTTCTTAAATAATCACGGAGGCAATAAATTTCTCCAGTCTTTACATTTTTCCTCTTTCTTTTTTCCTTTTTTAATCAATGCATATGCCTTTAAAAGAAAAATTGCAAAAAAGTTGAAAATCAAGGCAGTTTAATTTTCTGTTATACTGGTAATGATAAAATGAACAACTTGTCTGAATCTTCTGTTTCTCAGTCAAGTTATTTTTTTGGGGAGGCATATCAGTAGCATGGTCTGTATATCATCCTTCTGGTATCCTGGGGAGGAAGGTCCTGAACCCTTGAAAAGTAATAAAGTTGTGACTAATGGGTTGCTGGTAAGTAGACAGATTTTATCTAGGCAGCAATGCCTAGAAGTGAAAAATTATGCTATAGTTTTCTGAATTTTTTTCATGTCATAGACTTCTAATACCATTTTGTAAATTATGATAATAGAAAATCTCTAACTTTGTTACTAAAACAAGAATTTTAGTTTTTATTTTCAGTGGTACTGATGCCTCAGGTTTTATTTTTTATATTTTTCATATTCTGTTCTACTTTAATGTGTAAGTCTAGCTTCATATTAGGGGATAGTAAGCTCTTTTTATAGAGTAGAGAGACAAAACAATTCCTTCTCTAGCTGCGGACAGTCGATCCATATCTCAGGCCCAAGAGCATAAACAATGGTGGAATGAAGAGAGAAAAACAAGCAGGATGGGACTTCATAACCTAAAGCTATAACTGGACAATTAACTCCAATATGCCAATGGACCAGAACTTTTCTAAGTTCTGGTTATAAGAGACCCAATGGACAACTGGTTACAAGAGACCGTGCAAACACTTGTCCATTTTGTGACCATTTTTGTTCATCTTGGGTGTAGCGCTGGCTGGGCTCTTGTGCTGCCCAAGGTGGATCTGTTGAGGCCTTCCAATAAATCCCTACTTTCTTTTTTATCTCCCTCTAGTCTCTGCTCTAGGTCAGCCTTTACAAGGCATCAGTACTAGTAGCACATTTGAGAAGGAGCCTCAGAAATTAGAGAGCTGAAAAAAAACCAATCATTATTACTCAAATTTATTAAAAAATAAAAGAGAGGCTACAATTTTTTATACACTGATGTTAACCTTCAAAAGTAGCTTTTCTCTCTTTTAAAAGGTTAATAGTGTTCTTAATTTAACATTAACACATTTGCTACTCTTCTTTCCTTAGAATATATTAAAAGGATGAATTTTTTAATTTCTGTGACTTCAGCTGTATTAAAAGTGTAGTTCTAGCTTCAAAATTAGAACTAGAGCAATGTAGTCTTGTACTTTCATTTGTTTGAAATTGCTCCTAGAGATGAGATACAATACAGGCTCTCATTTTACATTTAGTCTTTTCTCTGCCACAGAATTTGTAGATGTAAGGAAAACTTACATACTTGTCACTGCAAGCAAATTAATTTATCAGGACAAATGATGAATCTCATCTACTTCATAATATGGCATTGCAAATATGGAAAATTTATTTTAAAAGAATCCATGAAAACAAAGACCTTTATTGAAGTACACCTTTTTTCTTCATTTATCATGACTGCCATCTTTTCTGAATTTAAAACTGAGTCACTTATTCACACTAAAATCATAGTAACATAGTGTGGTTGTATCAAAGCACCAGTCTTTAGTCACTTCCTTTTTAAAATTTTTTTTCAGTAAACTAGAGATTCTGAGTTTTCAGTTGGACTTATTCAACTGTTTCCTTTGACCTGCAGGTTTTTCTTTTCCTAACTGAAAGGATCTCATTCAAGGTATCCTTCTGGTATTCAGAACATAAGGTTTGCCCAGCTGCCCATCGAAAATGTTATCTTCTCTGATTTCATAAGCCAATGTACACATATATCAGAGCACTCAGTCTGCCTATTTGTACAGTCCTGTGAAATTCAGATTTACAGTTAAGATTTTCTTTCAAGTTGCATAATATGCTGTCACCTTTGCACAACGTGGCAAGGGAAGAAGTTAATACCTAAACTAAGCGTGTGGCACAAGGTACATTGTGATTTAATGGGGGCTTCATGTAGAGCGGTACAGTCTGGGTAAATGAAGATGGTATAGAAAGTAATCTTATCCCCTAAAGAGTTGCAGCTGAACCAATTAATAAAGATTAGGAGCAGGCCTGATGTTAACAGGCCACACCTGCAGCCAATCAGAAGAGTGTTATAAAAGAGTGGGTTGGTGGGAGCTGGAGTCAGTTGGCTGCTGTGAGGACAAGGAAGAGTCAGTGCCTGGAGGAGCTGCCTACAAGAAACATCAAGGAGGTGTGAAACTCTGGCAATATGGAACCCTTGGAATGTACTGATAATAGAACTTCTGCAGTATAATGACAACACAGCCATACCTAGAGAAGATCTTGAACTGTTATGGGTGGTGCCAACCCAGTAGTGACTGTGTCAGTTCCTGGAGTTAAAGCAGAAGGTATGATCACATGTGAAATGTTGACTATCTGGATTTACTTGATAAAGAAGTAATCAGAATACCAGGAGAAAGAAAAGATCCCCCCTACAGAGAAGTCGCTAATATCACCAGGTCTTCTGGCACACAAACCTCCATCCAGGTTTGTGTAGCATCGATAAGTCTGGTTCCAGCCCAATCCACTTGATCTTGGGCAGGGAAATGCACGGCCCAAACCTAACACAAGACATTTCCACAGGAAACACTGAGTTCAGCTCAGGAAGCAAATCTCTGAGCTGCCTCTGCTCCCAGCATTGCAGGGGCTGAGGGTCCCCAGGCACACCCAGCTGCAGCCCCAGCCAGCTCAAAGCAGGAGCTCCCTGAAGGACTGTGTGACTCCAGAGCTGGCTGTCTACATCAGGCTGCAGGTTTGCAGAACTCACTGAGGTCTCTGAGCTACTTATTTCAGGAAAATATGCAGTGAAATATCTGTTTTGATGGGGGTTTGGTGTGAAAATAAAATGTAAAGTAATACATTTTGAACGCATATTTAGTGAAATATCTGTTTTGATGGGGGTTTGGTGTGAAAATAAAATGTAAAGTAATACATTTTGAACACATATTTTTCCAGTAAAACCTGTAGAAAGCTGCTAACAAAAATAAGTTCAGTGAAGCTTTTACGAAAAGCCTTTCTTTCTGCCTGCAGAGATTCACTCCTATTTATACACTCACTCCTACTTATAAACTCCTCAATCACAAAACTCTTTTTAGGATTTCTTTGATCAATTCATTAAGATTTGAGAAAAATGAAGCTATCTTTTTTTAATATGGGGTTTATTTCCAATATCACTTCCTTAGAATTTGATTTTGATCAAATGTGTGTGATGAGTCTATACTCATCCTGGAGAAAATGTAGAAGGTAGTTCAATTGATAATGCAGAAGAAAAAGGTTTTTGGTGTTTAGTAAAATTTAGCAAGGGCTTTTAAAATAATAGTCTTCTGCAAATTCTTAAACATGAAAGTAGTCAACATGAAGTTTTTGGAGCAGTAATGCTCTGGGTATGTTTTCCTGTGGTGATATTTTGCGACATAATTTTTTTGGCTATAAATATTGGTAACGTATCTGTCATATCAGAAAGAATTATCTGGTTTATTTTTAAGATAAGTTTGTGCTTTCTTCAAAATGCTAGCTATCGCTCTACTGAACTCAGATGTTCTGCTCTGTAAGAGAAAATCCTGTATATCATTATGTACATGCATCAGGGGTATTTAAAAGCTTGTGCATCTTGGGCCATAAATTTTGCTACAATGCTTAAGTTCCTCATTTGTTTTACAGTTTAAAATACAAGTCAGATACAGATATATTAAATATCATCTCAATATCTCTGAAGCTTTGTACTCATCTTCTCAATTTCCTTTGAAGTATTATCCTGAAAGGAACTTTCTGAGAAGTTATTCACACCCACTTGAGGTGTGTAATTAATTTTCTTATTTGCCTGTACCTTTAAGTGAAACAAAGCAGAAAGAGGTTTGCTGCCACTTTCATTGTTGTTCCTATTTGTGTAACAACAGGGGTTTAGAGATCGAATATTTTGCTTTATGGACATGTTTAATGATCCTTTTTAAAATAAGATATATGCCATTTTTTTTCTATGTTCAAAACAAACTCAAAATAATTATAGCACTAAAAAGTATAACATTTGCATTCTCCTTTTTTCGGAAAGTTATATCAAGTTAGGATTTAAAAACAATCCATTGATTTAAAAGCCAAATTTGATCTCACTATGACTTTTCTAATAAAAAGCTAAATGTTTAGGAACATTAAAAACACTATGGTTGAGAGACAAGAAGTAAAACAAGCAATCAAGAATTTTTTCACAAAAGACATTTCTAAAACTTTCTTTATCTGTTTTCATCATCATATTCCCTAATACCCCTTTACTCCAAACTCAGTGATTGATCAGTCATGGGTTTTAATTTTTAAGAGATGTTTTTCTTTCCAAGCTGAACACCACTACTACGACCATTCCTGACACAACAGAACACAATATAAAATTTTGCCCCAGAAAAAGACAAAAGTGTAGATAAGACTATCTGAGGAACTCTTATGCTGATGTTAGCGACCCCAGGAAAGACTGAACAATCATGCCAAGTTTGAAACTCAGCTCTTCAGAGAAGGTTGTTCGAAGTGTTTTTATCTCCAGAATTACAGGGTGTTTAGGTATAAAAATATTGGGGTGAAAAAAATGTTGTGGCACAGTAATTTTAAAATGTATATTTGATTTTTTCCTCTCACACTTTTCTAACACTGATTTCAGGTTGAGATTTCAAAGAACATTTTGTTAATACTGTGTTTTGGTGCCAGAAAAGAAAAGCATTTAACTTCAGTTCATGCAACAGTTTTGGAATAGGATGTTACTAACACAGGATGATGTGAGCAAAGCTTTTAAACCATTGCTCTTTAACCTGCTAACTGCCATATTTTTTTTGTGAAAATCTAATACAATTTGTGTGATTTCTACCAGTACTTTTAATAAGATGAGGGTTTTTTTTTTCCTTGACATTTTTGAAGAATTGTCCTGGCAAGAGCTCTGGACTTGCAGTTAGCTGAGGATGTATATGATGTGGTATTCTTTCTGAAACTTTGGAGAGGCAAGGGAGATCCAAGCAAGTGGGGGATAGACTTATAGCTGTAAACCATTGCTGAATTAAAATGGCATGCAATAGAGAAGCTTTTCCTTTTAAAACCTACCCACGGAATTTAGCAGAATACATAGAAACTGAATTTTTTAAAATAAAAAAATAAAAAAAAAATATATAAAAAAATTAAAATAAAAAGTCCAGGTAGATGACACCAGTGGGTCTCCCCTATCCACCAATACTGTGAACCCACCAGAGAAAACAAGCAGATTTGAGAGGCACAATTTGCCCTCAGTGAAGCCATGAGAGCTGTCACACATTCCCTCTCTGTTTTCCATGTTTCTTCCATAGTTTCCAGGAGGATCTTTTGCAGGGCTCCAAAGTGAGACACATTGGTCTGCAGTTGTTTTTGTCTTTCTCTATTTTATAAGACTATAACAAGTCTCACCAAGGCAGTCTATGAGAGTAAAAATATTTTCCACTCTGGATATAATTCTTCATTTGAGAGGAAGAAAAGAAAACACAATAAATCTTTAGTTAATTTTATCATTGTGAAATTGCATCCAAACAATTTCAAATTGCATCTAATGAATTTCAAATCTGAATTAAAAAATCAAATCAATGCAAGAAACAAATATTTGTCTGAAGTACCTTAAATTGTGTGATGATTACATAGAATTATGGAATTGTTTGGGTTAAAAAAGACCTTTAAGATCATTGAGTCCAGCCATTAATGTAGCACTGCCAAGTTCACCACTAAACCATGTCTTTTAAGTGCCACTCTACACATCCTTCAGATAACTCCAGGGGTGGTGACTCCACCACTTCCCCAGGCATCATGTTCAAATGCTCAATCACCCTTTCAAAGAAGAATTTAACTAATAATTAAATTTAACCTCCCCTGGTGCAACTTGAGGCCGTTCCCTCTCATCCTGTCACTTGTTACCTGGCAGAAGAGACCAATGCCTTCCTTGCTATCACCTCCTTTCAAGCACTTGTTGAGTGCTAAGGCTTCCCTTGAGCTTATTTCTCTCCAGATTAAACAACCCCAGTTCCCATAAGACTTTTCCTCCAGAACTTTCACCTGAATGTAACAAAGAGGAACAGATGAGCTGGTAACTGATGCAGATTAATAATATTTAAAACTAAGCCCCTGGGACCACAGCAATTAAAAAGTTGAGAAACTATTATTGGTAGTCGATGAATACAAAAAAGAAGTGGTCAGAAATAATGGAATAAAGATTAAAAGCAATGCAGGAAACCACATTGGCTTTGGCCGTCTAACTGCAGTGTAGAGCTGTCACTTAATATCTAATCCAATAAAACTGATGCCAGTGGGAGTTTGCTGTGAAGTTCAATGAATTTAAAATAAAGTTCTTACTAAATCAGTTTAAAATTATAACCTCATTTTCTCTTTATGTTCTTTAATGTTCTTTAAATATTTTGTGTTCTTAAAGCTGAACTATGGTTCCTTAGCAGAAGCACCATATTCTTGTATTTGCAGAGGTCACCTTTGCAATTCATTAGTATTCAAAAAAGTTGTATGAAACATTGTACTCAATTTATATGGATGGATGCCCAGTATATTCTAAAAACAAAAGGCTTTCTACAAAGAACCATGAATTCAGCAGGTTTCCATAGTTTAAGAAAATCCATTCGAATGAAACAAAAGATACAAAAGACACAAATCAAATGCTGCATAAACTAGATTTAAAATATGCAACAATTTAGACCCAAGAACTTGCATTATTTAATAATATTAGGCTTTACCAGAACATACTCCACTCTAACTTGTGTGATTAACTGACAGCTTATTCCCTTCTCATATTAACAAAACACAGGGTGGTTAAGATTTAAGTGCTTATTGATGCTTTGCAGTTGCAGCTGTAGCATGCAGTAAAAATTATGTATGATGCTCTCTTTTGAAACATTCTGTCTTGGCAAAAAAGCAGCAATCCCCTCCATATTTATATTTTATCCATGATACAAAGACAGTAATCCTTTCTGGGCATGAGAAAGCATATAATTGAGCATGCTTAGGAATCCAAACTAGTGATGTTTAGGAATTAGTTCTTAAGGTTCAGTTCATTATGAAGCCATAAAGAGCAAAGACCAACTGTTACTCCAAATATGTGGTAATTCGAAACAGATGTTATAGTACCAGGGAGGACTGTACTTCAAATTTGTTTTAATTACTCTTGAGTGCACCTTCTAATGACAAATCTTGTTTTCTGCTCCTCATTCTGAGTAGAAGCCATACCACCTAGCCACTTTAAAATGCATCATTAGGCTGAAATCTTGCTGGTTCTAAAATCCATTAGCCTGGGGCCAAATCAAAGGCCCATGAGCCTTCAAAAAATAAATTTGTGATGAAACAACTTCTTCATCAGAGAAACAACCATAAGATTTTCCCACATATAGTTCATTCATCCATCCCAAGTTATACAACATAGAGAAAATTAAAACCAAAAAATACAGAATACTTGCATCTCATGCCTAAACTGAGATACTTCCTTGTGTGCTTTTGACAATTCCTTTTAGACCAATTTATCCCATTTTCCTTGATTAGACTGACTTTGCCTTTCAATGGACTGCTTGCAACTCAACCTTGAGCAGGTGTCAGGCTGAGGTTTACTTCATGTCCCTCATGAAACAGCACAGCAATGTCATCCTTGACTTTTTTTTTTAAATAGGCTTTGCCTTTCTCTTACCTTCCTCATTTGATTCAGCTTTTTATATTGAACCAGGGTGGCAACATTTAAGTAAATACATGTATGCAGCATTCATATAATCATGTGCTCAAAGCTGTCAATCTCTACAGCAACATTTTAGTCTTTTCCTAGATATTTGAGCTATTTAGGTTAAAAATAAAAGGAAACTAGGTCAAGAACATCTAAATTTAAATAACTGAAATTATATATGCAGCTAATAATGAAAAATGACTGTTGACATCAGTGGAACTGCTATTACTGCTATTGGTAGGGATATTTCTGCCCCTGTCAAGATTAAGATTAGTGTTTCATGGGAGAAAAATTTTAAAATAGTAAATTTTCCTAAAAGCTGTAAATATATTGATTGGAGTTAAATGAATTTAAATGAATTTAAACTCCATGACAAATGGAGTTCATTTTTTACAAACCAGAAACGATTTGATATGATATGCTGGGTTTTTCACACTGAAGTCACTGACATCTCATAAGCATCATAATTAAATCATCAAATTGTCATGACCCCCTGGCACTGGTATTGGGATCAATAGTGCTAAATATCTTCAGCAATGCTATAGACAGTGGGATTGAATGCACCTTCAGCCAGTCTGCAGCTGACACTGAGCTGAGTGGTGTGGGTGACATGTCTGAGGGACACAGTGCCATCCACAGGGACCTGGACAAGCTCCAGGAGTGGCCCATGGGAACTTCATGAGGTTCAACAAGACCTGAGCCTGGGTGTGGGCAAGGCCTGGTTTCCATTAAGGTTGGGGGTGAACAGAGGGAGGGCAGCTCTTCTGAGAAGGATTTGGGGGTGTTGGGAGGTGAGAGGCTGGACATGAGCCATCAATGTGCCCCTGCAGCCCAGAAAAACAAATGTGTCCTGGGCTGGAACCAAAGCAGCGTGGGCAGCAGGGGAGGGAGGGAGGGGATTCTGCCCCTCTGCTCTGCTCTGCTCTGCTCAGACCCCACCTGCAGGGCTGCATCAGCTCTGGGGTCCCTGCACAGGAAGGACATGGAGCTGTTGGAGTGAATCCAGAGTAGGACACAAAAATGATCAGAGGGATGGAGCATCTCTGCTATGGAGACAGCCTGGGATTGTTCAGCCTGGATAAGGCTGCAGAGAAACTACATTGCAGCTTTTAGTATTTAAAGGAGGCTTAAAAGGGGGAGCAACTTTTCAGCAGGGGTAGTGCTAAAGGAGAAGGGATAAAAGTTTTAAACCCAAAGAGGCTAGATTTAACTAGATATAAGGAAGAGGGGGATTTTTTGCTATGAGGCTGGTAAAACTCTGGAAGAAGTTGTCCAAAAAAGTAGTAAATGCTCCAAGGTCAGGTTGGACTGGGCTCTTAGCAACCTGATGTCTTTGGGGATGTCCCTGCTCATTGCAGATGGGTTGGACCTGAGATGACTTCTAAAGTTCCCTTCTAACAGAAGATATTTTGTGTTTCTATGATTCTATGATATTTAGAAATGCATAGATGAATAAAATGTCTTAACAAATTATGAAATTATTCTAAAGTATTCTAAAGTAGAGCTGATATTTTATATTATTAATTTATATTGATATTTGAAAAAGTAGATTCAGAGCTACGCGTTTTTTTTTGAAGGACATCATGAGCATAAAAAGAAACTTCAATTATCAATACAGATCCCCAGAGTTTCACGATATCAAATGCGAATTTTGCTGATTGTGGAAAAATGATGTTTATATATACATAAGCAAATGTAACATATGTATTGATGCTGATCTTCATGCCATCTTATACAACTATTTCAGTTTTATTCTGAGTAGAATCCTGTGTATCTCCCATAGCTCATTGTAAATCAAGGGATGTTTGTTCACCTGGGAACAGCTGTTCACAGCTCTGTGGCTGTTTTCTGAGCTGCAGCTCCCACGAACCATAGCAATAACATCACATACCCAGTGCTTCTGGTTTTCCCTTCATTCACAGAAAGGAATACATTTTCTCTGGAGCATACAAAAAAGATGTGGCATTATCCTTTGACAAGCACTAATAACTGACTTATTTCATCATATTGTAAAGAAAGGAGATAGGGATTCCAGTCATGAAGGTTGTATTGTGTTTAGTTCCTCTGGCTTTCTCAGATATGGATTGATTTCTAGAGAAGCCATGCTGAATGCATTTGTAACAGAAGAGTGACACATGAGACAGCAGATATTACTTCAAGGAATTCACTACTGAAACATATATTCTAACAGCTAATATATCAGTAGTATATTGCAAGATCACAGTTGTCTTGGGTGGGAGGACAGCAGTCAGTTTTGCTATTTCTGGGTCACAATTGTTCCCATTTAAGTAAGTTCAGAACAGCATCCTAGGAGACACCTTGACAGACTGACTTGACAAACTGCTCCATGGTGTGGCCTGTCAAAATCAGCACAGACCCCGTGGGGCAGGAAGAGACAAAGCTGAGGATTTCCACATGCCATCACCCAGCTGCTTCATGTCCTGTGTTAGAATGAAGTTCCCTTGTGTTACCCCAGCATCTGCAAAGTAAAGCATTTGAGTCCCAATACCTCTTACAGGCATTTCTACATTCCCACACTTGGGGACTTACCTAAGGATGACTTAAGAATCTGTTTTGTCCCTGCAAGGGTACCAGGGGGACCCAAAATGTAAGAAGAAAAATGTGGAATGCAAAGACACCCTTGATGTCCCTCTCTCCTTCAGCTTCTTGAAGGGAAGGTCAGAAATATGTGGGAATTTATAATTTTTCAACTTAAATATGCCATTTGCCACTTAGCAAGGGAAGTATTTCAGTGATAATTGTTAGTAAATGAGGAATTCTATAAATCATAAACATTCAAGAATATGAATAAAAATTATTTGGAAATATGCTAATTCACTTAAATACCAAATCAGGGATGTTCTGTCATTAAATATAAAATTAGGTGCTTGTGTTGTTTATCACCGACGGGGGGCTATGTTCAAATCATGAATGGGATGGGGCTGCTGTGGAATATGCTTTGAGCTGTTTTATTTTCCAGCATCAGTCTCATTACATGGTTATGACAGTGGGAAGATGCCAGCAGCTCACATCCCAGGCAGCAGACAAAGAACTTAGTGCTACAACTTATTTTAAGTTTTTTTACCAATCACACAAAGCAAAAACACATTGACAGCTGTTCTCTCCAACCACTATAAGTACACATAGCTTTAGTTAAAACAATGCTTGCTTATTTCAAATACAGTACTTGTAAGCTTTAAAACACAATGCACAGAGCTCCATTATTAAGCTTCAACCTTCCTAATATCTTGCTAGATAAAATTTTCTGTAGCTTAGGGAGTTATTCTAGACAAGTGTTAATACACAGACCATTGTTCTATTTGTCCTTGCTTTTCTACTTTTTAAATAATTTTTCTTCTGACCTATCTCATGGCTGCTACTTAGCTCTAATCACACTTTTACTGTCTCTAAAGCTTGCCTTTTGCAGTTTTCCCAAAACCCTCTAATTTTCTGTATTCCCACAATGTACATAAAAGTAATACTGCTTTAACCCTTTCTAATTTTAATGCATGAAAATTTTATATATGCCCTCCAGCAAGGAGGACTGTATGAGGTTTCAACCAAAGGGAGTACATTAGTTTTTAGTTTAAGGACCAGTAAGGAGGAGAAAGAAGAAAAGGATGAGGAAGAGGAGAAGGAAGATGATGGTGTCCCTAGAAAAGCCCTGGCATGATTGGAACAAGGCTGTATTTCCAGGAGAGAGCCACATTCTCATATCCCAAAGGCAGAGAATGTGCAGCTGATGGATTCCAGCAGGTGGAGGGTGCTTTCACCAGTTGTGCCAGAGCCTCTGTCAGGGAAGAGAAATAATACTAGAATGAAGGCTTAAAATGAAAGGAGATACATAATTAAAAAGTTGAGACTCCTTATCATCATGTCATTTTAACCTTGTTCCATTAGCAAAAATAAAATAAGTCACTCAAGACCAACTGTATTTGAAAGCATCTATTTTAAACTTGTTCCAAATTGCCTCTGAGCTTATAATAAGCTGCACTGCTTTTTACTGACAGTAATTTCCTTTTACTGTGCTTTCTGTGCTGACATATTGTGATAAAACCTTGTATATTGAGGTAGAGGACTACACTTACAATGGGTTCCAATTGACAATAATGAAAATATATTAAACAAGTTAATAAATATCCTATTTCCCCCATTTTGGCTGTTACTCTTATATTCCAAATCATCACAGGCATTTAAAGAGATTGCTGCCCTGCAGACACACCAGAGGCAAGTAAAAGAACTGAATAGTTTCTTGGAGCAGTTTGAACATTTTTTCTGATTTCACACATGGCTCTCAGTAGGGAAAGACATACAGATTATTAGCAAAGAGACAGAGTTACTGCCCTTTGTGGTTTGGGCCTGGGAGCTCATTTCAGATCTATGAAGCAGTAAATGTCAGATCTTGGTTTAGATGTGGCTGTTAGAAATCTTTATAAATATTTTCAGGGTGAAAATTCCAGTGGATCTTGTTTGTAGGCTATGTTTAAAGGCTCTCAAAATTATGCCATAACTGAGAGGTAAAATAGTGCTTTATATCAGGACCAGAGCATTCTCCAACAGCTCCTCTGATGAAAACAACTGCATGTTACTTTTCAGAAACCAGCTGAATACACAGAACTTTTCTCTTAATTTTGACATGGTCCTCAGTGCAGATAAAATGTACTTTGTTCTGTAAGGTGTGTGTACAATACCTGCATAACTCAACAAGTGAAAGGGCTCTAAGATTTGAGATTTAAAGTCAGCAGGAGAGTTATGCCCTCAGCCTTGGGAGAGGGGGCAAGGTAGTTTGATGCTGGAGTTCACGCAAGTAGGTATTCTTCAAGGAGTGTATGACAAAAATTTTATTCAACTTCCTTCTTGAAACATCTGTTTTCAGGTACTTCTCTTTGCAACAGGGAATTTCACACAGCCCAATGAAAATACCACATAAAACCCCCAAAAACCAAAATAGAAAAAAAAAAAAACCACAGAAGGAAAAGAGAAGACCAGCTGTTCATTCTACATACTAAAATGACAGAGCCTCAGAAGACCCATTGCTCTGTCATTGGGTTAAAACAGACTGTTGGATTTCTTTCAAACCCCTTTCTATTTCATTAAAGTAAGTTGTATGCTTTATATTGCTGATGCAGTCAGCATTGTTAGAGTAGTATAATATAAATTCTCCAAGCCATTGATGTCATTTTTCTTGTTCCATCTTAAAACTGATTTACTTAATCACTCTTAACTTCTATAAGTGTGGAAGGTAGGATCTGTTTGTGAAAATGAAGGAAATGAAAGTGACTAAGAAAATTCAGTGTAAGTTATTCTCTTCCATAACTTGGATGAAAGTTCCCTGAAGTTGCCTGGAGCCTGTTATAAGTATATGAATCTTCCATACTTCATTTTCAAACTATTTCCTCTTGCTTTTCCAAAATTGAAATTCTCAGACTTTGCATGAAAAAAAAATCTTTTTTGGATAAGGTCTGATTCATGGGACTTCTGAAATAGTTTCAGGAAGGAGAAATTTGCTATCAGAAGCAACTTAACAAGCAAATATTATTGAGTCTTCCTATCTGTCAGATAGAAGGGTAAGTAGCTCTTCTTTATTGCTTGTTAAAGATACAAAGTTATTATTCATCTTACAGCTGGCTTTGGTGCTTTGGATGAAACTAAATTTTTAACAACTTTTCTTTCTTGAAAAAGAGAAAACCATATTCTTGCATAATTCAAATTACATGTAAGATATTCCTCCTGGTACATTTGATCAAAAGTCTTGGAGCTAGTAACAGCTATTTAAAAAATCTTCATATTAAAAACAGAATTATTTGTCTTTGAAGAGGAAACATTTTTACTTGTCAAATATTTTGCTCCAAGAACAAAATTATTTGAACAAGATAATATTCAGTTTCTTGGCTAGAGAGAGATATTTGAAACTGTTTAATATTATTATAATAGGAACTAACCATTAACTGATAAAATAGAGTACACGTGTAGTGTGGCAATGATGTCAACATCTCATTGCACTGGCACAGGTTTTCCACCTTGTTTCAGTCAAGAAAAACAGTTTAAGGTATTTATGGTGCCATCATGTGGAGACTTCTGAGCATTGAAGAGCTTGAATTAGAAGAGCTCTGTCACAAGAAAAAGGAAGATAGACCCTAAAGTAGTGCTGGTGTGCTTGAGCTATAAACAGCCGCTTGAAATTAAGAAATACTAGCTCATTTCTGAGTCAAATTTCTGATCTGCCTGCCGTCCTTATGTATCTTCTCATGACAGCCACACAGTCTACCAGAATTTATGTATTTTACTGTAAAGAAAAAAAAAAAAAGGCTGTATTTTTTTCCCAACAGGAAAGAATATAATTTTGTCTCAGACTAGTATACATGAGGAAAAGCAATGACATAGTTAAATAAACATAAATACAAGTTACATATTTTCTTCAAAGCATTCATGGTTTTTTCTGGACAGGACAGAGTAGTCTAAGATTAAAGCTATGCAGGAACACACAGGCTGAAAGATTTTCTGTGAGTGTATTAAAAAGACTAGGTCAAAGTTGCAAGAATCCAGGCTTACAGAGATGGAGGGAAGCAAGCATGCTTCTTTGTTCATAATCTTAAAAAATGTAAACCAGAAAATATTTATCAAGTAGTAATTTTAATGTCTTTAATTTTTTTCCATTTTTTCATGGACAAAACTATTTAATCTACCTAGGAAGAGACTGACCTAGGTCACTTCCTTTTTTTCCCCCAAGATTCAAGATGGAATATTGTAATAGCTCCTTTTAATTCTATGTAGATTGGCCTGCACAAATGCTGTGATTCATCGTGTGAGCCTATTTATGCTCTTTTATTTTGCTGCATAGGACAAGTTGTTCTTTATCAGTTCTTTTATGAGCATCCCATTGAATACCTCTATGCATGCAGAATGGTATATTGTTTCCTAGACCTATTTTTTTCTCTCTCAAGAGAAAAGGGAAAAAAATGAGCCCCCTAAAGCTGCAGTAGATATTTTCCCACTTTTCTGCTCAAAGCATTTAATTTTCCTAGTTTTTCTTTAGAGAACATTACATTCAGTCCTTCTCCTGTTTGCAATGAAGAAACCTCCTGGTTGCTACAACTGATGTCTCAACAGCTGTTTATCAGATTTTTTTAGATCTCTGTATTATTTTTTTTTCTTTTTAGATAAAAAGTCATCCTCCTATATGCAGTCTAGGTTTGAGAATAAGGACTTCTTTTTTTTAAGTGTGCCTGCAAGAAATTTATACAACAAATCCAAACATGGTGGAGTTGCTTTCCTGTAGCACATTTACCCTAATGATAAAAAGTAACCTCTTACACAGACTAATCTGCCTAAGAGGTTATCTGGATAATTTCTAGGCATGTATCTTATGATTTCACATGATTATGGAAAAGAAAGCCATGTTTTCATCATCAAGTATTTAATTTACCCATTTTGATTTTTCAAGAGTGATCAGGTATTTAGTTTATGGATATAGTTTGAAAAAATTCAATTATTGAGGTTTAGACCATGTGAAAAATCTTGGTAACTAAAATATGTTGTCAGGAGATGAAGATTTATGTAAGAGGATGTCAGGCAATCATTTTATCTTTCTGAATTTTTAATAAAATTTTGATGGAGTGATAGATGGGCCTTAAGTGGACTCTACAGGTATTTCTGTATTACTACAAATATGTTTTGCATCAATCTCCAGTCTCTTTTTCTGCAGGGTGTTAATTTTGAAACTTGTAGCCAAGATGTTGAGATAAGAGGTAGTACAGTATGTGGCATTAGAAAATTATTGTTGTCTTGTGAAGTCAGCTTAGGAAAGAGAGGAATTGTGTACAGGCAAAATAAGTGCAGTAGATAAATTGTAATGTAAGCTGGCTAAGAAAATACAGTTGATCAGGAAGAAAAAGAAAAGTATGAGAAATGAATAAACCCAACCAGACTGTTGGCTTGGGAAGTATCCTTTGCAAGTAACAACAAGTTCTGGTTGGGCCACATCTCAAAATCCCAAACTTCCCTTTTTTTTCACCCCAGTACATATTATTCTTACATAGAAAGATAAATGAGCATTGAGTCTAATGGGTCTCTAGGAAGTTACATAAAAAAAATTATTGTAAAATTACTGCTTAGCCTCTGGTAACAAGGAGAATTGGGAATCTGGGTAACTGTGGTACTTCAGAACTGTAGTACAGTTACTGGCCTGTGTGACTTTGTGTTTTTCAGGGTTAGCATCCTGGTAAAAATATGGGATTTGTAATGGTTTGTAGTCAGCTGGAGAAGGCACTATTAACATTATGTTTTCTGGCAGTCTGAGACTTGAGGAGGAACAGCAGTTTCCTTTTGACCTTAATTTATGTGCTGATAAAATGAACTTTGGACAGACAAATGTTTTGCCTTTCAAATTAGATTTGCATACTCAGATTTGCATCAGCAACCCAGTTACAAATGCAATGATGAGAAAATTCCAAACTTTCCCTAAAATACCCAGTCAAATTTCAGCCCAAGTCGGTGTCTCTTTCAAACTATAGAAGAAAGATTTAGTAGGTTTTTTGCACTATCTGGAAATGGAAAAATTAATTGAAAAAATATAGGGAGAAACAGGGAAAGTTCCCCTTTTCAGTAAATTAAAATTAATTTCCTAAAAGGTTGCTAATACGAAATTATTAAATTATATTTATTTAATCAGTTCTTTTGATTGTACTTGTGAACAACTGCTAGTGATAAAGCTCATAACCTAAACGGTTTATAAACCATCAGCTTTACTGAGTTTGGATAGACAAATAGAGAAAAAATTGGGAGACAAAGGTGTTAAAAGCTGTTTAAATATTGCTGTTACGTTTTGGTATTTATATTGTACATGCACGGCTGAAGGGGACAGTGGCATGAATGTGTACATGAAGAGATGGTCATACTCACAGAGTTGAAAGTCCAAAATAGAAAAGCAGGACATTATTGGAAAAAAAAAAAAACTATAAGGAGAGCCAAGAAATAGTTAACAAGTCTGGTTAATATGACATATGACAGTGAAGGTAAATTCATAGTGTTATATATCTGTCAATACGGTTGACAGACTTTACAGCTAACATATTCCAGACTTTCTCTCTTTTGGAGGGGAGGGAAAAAGAAAACAAACAAACAAATAAACCAAACTCCAGCAACTTACTGAGTACATAAGCTAAGCAAATACCTTTTTAAAGAAAGATTAATTGTTCAAGTTAAAATTGTGACTGAGCAGTCTGTCAGAGGCTGCCAGAAAGGTTCATCCCAGTCATACGTAGTGAAAGTAAATTCAGAATTACTGCTGAGGGTTATGGGACTGTTCTGGGCTCAGAGCACAGAGGTCAGAGATTAGAGAAGTATGTTATGTGATAAGCAGAATTTTTTACAGTACTGATGCTCTTGATAATGGGAAAGAAACAGCAAAATCAGAATAAAATCACAGTAAAACCAAGAACTATTGTGGGTTTTTTAACTTCCTTTAAGGCAAATCTAGGGAGAAACTGAAATACTAATAAGTGGGGGTGTTTCCAGGATTGTTATTATAATTAATCTTGGTTACTTATGTGGCATAGTGTGAGTACATGAGTCTGTTTTCTGACAGAGCACAAATTATGTACGGCTTGACTTGAGAAATAGATCATCTTTGTGGGTAATAGGAGAGCACTAAGGAGGCCCTTAAACAATATTATTTTTTAGTTGCAAACCAGTCCTTGATAAAATTTTCCAATCCTATTGAGAGCTGTAGACTGATTTCTTACATTACTGGAACTAAGGAGTGTGAAAATAAAATTGATTTTTTAAAAATTTTGCATGTTACACAACAACTCTCAGCACTATATTTTAGCCTAGGCTTTCTTTTCACAGAAATATCATTTAATAGGCATTTCATCCTTGGTTTAGTAATAGTTCTCATCTCTATTCCCTAAATAATTATTAAAAATTCTCTGGTTTGACAGAGATATAAAAAGAGTGTTCTATAATAATTCTCCACCTGTGTTCTTATCATAAAGCAGCATTTAATTGTGCCTTTTGAGGTTTTTAGCTCTTTTTTAAATCTCAAGAGACTGTTGCCAAGTTAAAAGTGTCTTCTCATATTTGTCATAATAAAAAAATATGTATCAAAAGCAATACCAATTTGAAGTTGTTTTGTAAGACTCTTCATGGATGAAAGGAGTGTGATAAGTCATAATCATAGAATCACAATGGTTTCTGCTACAGGCCAGTCTGGCAGTGGTCAGCACTGTGGGTACATGTCCATTAAAGCTCTATCCCAGCCCTAAATACCTTGAAAATTCCATGGAACCAATTGAAAGAAAGCTATGAGAGAACAATTTTCAATATGAAGAACTGGTGAAGGGCGGAATTTGCTAAGGGCTGCAATGTAAGTTTGTAATAGTTGGACTATACTGAGTGACACCAGTGACATCCTTCTGCAGGTAATAAGATCAAAAGTATCACTGCTATTCATTGTACTTACCATCTAACATAAAATGTGATTTTTTTGTTCAAACCTTGAGCTTCCTGATTTAATTTATTGTTGTCTCACAGCAAGATACTAATGGTGAATTTCCCTTATGAGAATGTAGTTAATTACAAATATATCTTCTGATAATCTTAAAAAGATTTTTTTTTACCTTTGAGTTTCTTTCTTTATGTGCCAATAACATTATATAATCAAAATTAGCAAACTAGTATACCTAGCATGAAATAACTCCTCTACTTTGTGTTTACCTCCTGTAGTGAATTCTATTATGAAACTGTCATTTACTGCCTTTCTGAGGCATAAAGGAACCCTTTCTGACTCAGCAGTATCCAAAGATCCTCTGTTTTTTTCAGGCTTAGGACTGAGTAGTGCCTGTCCTAGATCTCACAAAAATGTCAACTGGTTGGGGGGAAAAAAAAATCAGCATTTGTTGGAGAAAAAGCCAGATAGTTTGGTAATAACATGCTTCTGAACACATGCAGAGATCAGTGTCATTAAAACAATTGAGAGAGGAGAAGATATATTAATGATTATAATGCAGATGAGAAGCTCAAAAGTGCAGAATAAATGTTCCTTGTGCAGATGTTTGCAACCTATCCATGGGATTCATTCATCATGGTTTTAGCAAGCCAGCTAGACCTTTACTGCCTGATAGTTCAATCCTAATGTTTAAAGATGTCATTTTTGTGAAGTGGGGAACAACACATGGAAAGATGTTAAAAACCTGTTCTTATCTGTAAACACATGTAAAAAGGACTGTCTTGTGTACAGAAATTTGTGGTTTTCCCATATATGCGCAGACAACAGAATGTAAATTAAATCTCTATGACATTTTGTTTTCCTGTCTAACTTTTGTGGCTGTGAGGATGCATGATAATGTTTGCCTAAAAATAAATGCTTGCTCTCATAGACAGGACTTTTTTTTGCATTAAATAATATCAATGAACTGGTATCAAGTTCTGTTACACAAGCTGGTCTTTAATTTGCATTGTATTTTCAAGGAGTCACTTAAAGCAAAACATTGCCAGCTGGAAGTACATTTTAATGTAACTTACTATTCACTCTTGTAGTCATTCTTTTTATTCCAGATTGTACCTCATAATGTTATACCAACATTATAATTGAAAAATCTAATGGAAACAATTAGCATCAGAAATGCTTCATGTGTAATATGTGTAATATGCATGTATTGGTACAGATTGTGGCATAACTTCTTAAAGGAGAACAGAAATATTTTTTACTCTGCCCAAATGTGGGCTTTCAACAAAGAGGTATGGCAGTGCTTTGGGAAAAAAAAAAAAAGTAATCAATCCATCCTGTTCTCTTATCCTTATTTCCATCTCCTTCTTTACTAAAGTCTTAAAACTTGTACTTTTCATTCTTCAAGAATTTATTTACATCTGACAAGTTAAGCAAGTAAGCAAAGGCTAAGGTCGGATCAAAAGGCAGATCTAAAGGAACTTTAAAGCTTGACTACATGGCCTCAGCCTAAGCTGGCATTTCTGGTTTAACTATGCATCACAGTATCAGAGTCACCCTATGATTTCATCACTGTAAACTTTAATCCTAGTCACAAGAGTCACTGAATGATAGAATGAATCATAAAATGGTTTGGCACCAAAGGAGCCTTCAAACACCATCTAGTTCCAACCCTCTGCTGTGGGCAGTGTCATCTTCCAGTTCACTGAATTGCTCAGGGCTCCACCCAACCTGCCTTGAACACTTTCAGGGATGATGCATAAAATTCTCTGGGCAACCTCTTCCATTTCCTCACCACCTCCTGAGTAGAGTTTCCCCCAACATCTAACTCAAATCTTTTCTCTTTCAGTTTAAAGCCATTCCCACTTGTCCTATCAACACATGCCCATGTAAAAAGTCTCTCTTTTTTAGGCCCCAACTGCAAAGTTTTTATGAGATCTGCCTGGAGCCTTCTCTTCTCCAGGCTGTACAACCCCAACTCCCTCAGCCTGTCTTCCTAGGAGAGGTTCTCCAGTCCTCTGATCACCCTTGTGGTCTACCTCTGCATTGCTCCAAAAGGACCATGCCCTTCCTAAGATGAGGTCCCCATGGCTGGACACAGGGCTCCAGGTAGGATCTCATTAGAGCAGAGTAGAGGGACAAATCCCCTCCCAGGATCTGCTGCCCAAGTGGTTTTGGATGCAGCCCAGGACACAATTGTCTTTCTTGGCTGTGGTTGTTCACTGTTGGCTCATGTCCAGCTCCTTGTCCACCTTAACTCCAAGTCCACCTGCACAGGGTGCTCTCAGTGAGTTGTTCTCCCAGTCTGTACTAATGTCTGGGATTGCCCCGACTGAGGAGCAGCACTTGGCCTTTTTGAATCCATGAATACAACCTGGGCCCACTTATTGAGCTTGTTCAGGGGCCTCTGGATGGCATCCTGTCCTTCTGGTGTGCCAGTTGCACTGCTTAGCTTTACATCATCCGCAAACCTGCTGAGGAGGCACTCGATCTCATTCTCTGTGTCGTTGACAAATATATTAAAGAACATCCATTCCAAGAAGAGCCCTCAGGGAAAGCCCTGGTCTCTGGCCTCTGCCTGGACAAAGAAAGATTGATCACAGCTCCCTTCACCCATCCAGGCAAGTCCTTATGCACCATCCTTCAAATGGTCCTTAGTCCATCCTTCAAATCCACTGCTCTCCAGTTTAGAGATGTGGATGTCATGTGGGACCATGTCAAAGGCCTTGAAGAGGTCTGGGTAGATGACATCAGTCAGTCTTTCCTCATCAGCTTTCCAGTCATTCCATCATAGAGTGACTGAAATACCATATACCATTATCCATGGATAAATCATCCCTATAAGGATTCCATCACCTGTCTTAGCTTGAATTATTTCTTCCATGGTTTTCAACTTTACCAAAAGACCTGACCAATAATCAATTGTTCTGCCTTAGGTGGAACACATTAGTACTGAAAGTAATAATGAGGAACAATTGCTCTGGGCTTAATCTGGTTGTGACCTCTGTGCTTCTGTTTAGGATAACTGCAGAGCACTTCAAGTCAGCATGCTACAGCAGTTTTCCTGTCCAGAATAGTGAAAACAAAATTCAAGTGATCAGTGCTGAGAAGAACAGGTCCAGAAAACAAGAAGCAGGAGCCTGTTACAGTGAACTTCATTTTCCAGCAAGAGTATTTTGCTGAAGATCAATCGGTGTATTGATATTAGTATAAAATAGGTTAGAGAGAAGCTTTATCCATAATTTAAGTTACTCTCTTTGAGAAAATGCAAGTAAACTGATGGAGTCAGAGAAAAATATCTCTACAGGGTGGCAAAGAAATATCTGCTGTAGCTACTTACCTGAAATATCTTTTCCCAGTGGCCCAATTAACTTTATAGCGTGGTACTAAGACTCAATTTTTTCACCACCAGAAAAGGTTTTTGTGCTCTGAATTATACAGTGACCTTGTTTATATCACAAACTCCAAAATAAGGTGACAATTCTATCATGTATTTCATGTAAAACATTTCAAAGAAGAAACTTGAAACTGTAAAATAAAGTAGAGGCTTTTAGATAATATAAATTGTGTATTTGGTGTCTTTAAAAAGTGACTAATAGTGTGTTCCTTTTCTTGAATTCATATATTTTGAGGGAAAGTGAAGAGCCTATAAAATGCAAATGTAAAATTAATTTGTTTTGCGGTTATCTATTTTTAGAAAGCAGAGCAGCCTCCACAATTACTTCTCTCTAAATGAACTGAAAAAAAAAGCCTGCCATCTCTATGGAGCATTATGATTTCCAGCTGTGTCATTTGATTTTTGGCAGCAGGATTTCCTGAAAACAGCAAAATAAACCAAAACCTTTTTTTATTTTTACTTTTTTTTTGGTGTCTAAGAGCTTTAGTAATCATGTGTGTCTAATTCCTGATCATATTTCAGAGTGGAGTTTTTTCACTATACTCAAATTCAGTGGCACTTGAATGGTTGGGGAGGAAGACTGGGACAACTGGAAAGTTTCATGAATGACTCATCAGAGAACTGTCTGGCTTCCCTGTTGTGGAAAAGCTAGAGGAAATACACTGAGGAAATACACCTTAGAGTACTCCTTGAGTAAATACATCCTTATTTGCCTTGATGTTAGGTTGCTTACCGCTAGACTTTGTGCCTGGGAGTAAAGCAAAGCTGTAAAACAAGGTGCAAAATTCAAAAACCCTTGGAAGAAATGGCATGGCAAGACTTCCAATTAAGTTATACTCAGAGAACTTTATCTCTGAGAAAGAGATGATCCAAGTACCTCTGCAGGTTGCAAATCAAATTCAAATCAAATAAAGTGAATAAAATTAACTGTCTCTTAGCTTAGGTTATTTTGCTTCAGAACAATTTTTTGGAGGGAAAGCCATGAATGATACCACTGTGAGAAGTCCAAAACTGAATTTGTCACTTCCCATGCAAACAAAAAGCTGCCTCTGGTAACAATCAAGTATTTACCAATTAGATTTTCAGTCCTTTTGGGGCTTGCCCAGCAGAGCCGTCAGACAAGAAATGACTTTTAAATAACTGGAGATCTTAGAGATTCAGAACCAATATTCAGAACCTACAATGTCTCTTTTCTGCCATCTTTCCCACCATTTTTCTCTTTAACCTGCTGCATACACTGGTGTTGCAAATATTTAAGTTGGGCTTTTTTGAATTCTACTTGTAACTTTCACAAGATAGTCTAAACTAAGTAATTTTTATTTTATGACAAAAGAACAATGGAAAAGTCATAGAGTTTTTATTGACTCTAATGCTTGCATGCAAGGCAATGAATATTAGAAAAAATACTGCTTTCTATGATAAAAATTCATATTTTAGACAGTAAGGTGCCATTGTGAAGATTTTGTTATGCAATCTTGCACAACACCCAGAGAAAAACTAGTTGAGGTTTCAACAAATAATATAGGCATGGTAAGTTGTTAAAAGAAACTAAGGTGTTTAAAATAACAGTTTGTACAGCATAACTGAATGTAGGTTTTATATTCAAGGAGCTGTTGGTAGCTCAACTAGATAACATTCTGCAAGAAATATATTACTTTGATATATATTTTTAAAATATTTTTGGGAAACACCATAGGGTTTCAACATAAATGACAGTAAAAATCCAATACCACGTTTGTGTCTTTTGAATGATCTTGGTGTCCATAAATTAAAACTATAATCACATAAAAATGTGCTTCACAGTAAGTTGATAAAACTAATAAGGTCCTTCTGAGGGAAAAAGCACTTCTGCCATAGGACACAAAAATATTTTAGAAAATACCTTGTGTTATGTGTAGCTATTTTACCAGACTTCACAGATTTGCTGAAGTTATTCACAAAGATCTATTCAATGTCTCTAATTTGTGTAAATGTTAATATAAGAACTTGGCTTTTATCCTGTGTTTCTTCCTTCTTCACTTGAACACAATACGTTCATGTGAAAAACACTGTAACAAGCTAAAGGATTTAAACATTATTATGAAATACTGCATTCATTTGTTTCTTTAAATGTGTCAGAACTGATTTTCAAGATATTGTGATAGCTGTTTCCTGGGAAATATATGACCTGGTGGCTGAGGTGAACTGCAATTGCTCTGGTTTCTTTTGGCTGCCGGCAGCTCCCCTTGGGCTATCACAGCCCTTTTGTGCTCACATGTAACCATCTCAGAACATCCCTCACCTGAGAGGGGAATAGGTACCTGAGGAAGGCAATATAAAATATAAATATAAAACTATTATTACTTTTAATTGAAAGCAATTTCTTATGAATTTATTTTTTTCTTCTGAGTTAAAGAATTGCACAAATTTTCTGTTTTCCAGTAAAAAATAGAAAGAAGTTTTCAGGTTCCACATGAATTTTTTATTTTTATAGTCAATCTGAAGAAAGATTATGGTAAAAATAATAGTCAGACCTCTGGAGCTGAGCAGGCACTAGGGCAAAGAAAGCACAGAAGTGATTTCATGGCCCAGGCACTGCTGAAAGGTTCAGCACATGATCTTGTTTGACTTACAAGAAAAAAGAGAAATGAGGCTAATAGCAATGTTTAAATGCTTATCTAAAAAGCATTTTGAATTTGAAAGTATCTAAGGGTAGGGTAAATTTCTGAAACATCTCTCCATTTCTGATATTAAGGTGATGCCAGCATGCTAAGGCTCTTGGGGAGAATGTTTAATAAGGCATTATTTTCAAATGTTCGTCTGTAATTTGCCTGGTATGTACTTATCTTTTGAAGAGTTGCTACATCATTTGGAGTCTAATTTTAATCACTGAAGGATGAAATGGGAGAATTTTAATCCTGCTTTAAGTGCTCATTTCAATGCAGCATTAACTGTAGTGTTGCTACTGATACCACTGTAATATATCTGACAAAAACAGCTTGGACAAGTTGGATCAATCATTGCTCCAAACTCAATGAATTTTTTTCTTCCAACCATCTTTTCTTATACTTCATGAGAATCCTGTGGATTTTTCATGACTTAGGTTAAAATGAATAGTAGAAAATGGGTCATGGTGTAAATATAATAAGAGGATGAAAAAGTAATTAACCCAACATATGTGTGTGAAACAGTACCAAGAAAGTAAAAGGTTATGTATGACTTGATGTTTTCCATTTCATGATCTTGAGCTGTTTTTCATGGGTTTTTGGTTTGGGTTTTTTTTTTTTTTGGAGGGGGGTGTTGGGTGCTTGGTTGATTATTTTCGCAAGGGTTTTTTCTTTGGTTGAAATTATTTTTTATTGTTTTTGTTTTATTTTTGTTTTGTTTTGTTTTGTGGTTTGTTTTTGCTTGTTTTTCTTGAGTCTCAGACCAGGGTTTGATTTTTTAAACAATTTCTGGTTTGGCTCTTTTTTATTTTTTTTTGTCTATGCATGGATGTGTTTGTTTTTCTGGCAAGTGTTTTTCTTGTTCATTTTTGAATAAGGGGGGAAGGAGGCCTTCTTTGAAATGAGGAAGTAAATATAAGAAAATAGAAAAATCTTCTATCTTAAATGTTTCTTGTTACCAGATTAGAAGCATCCATAACACTCAGTCATACATATACTTACACTTATGCTTATACAGACACAATGAATTATATGCCAGAGAAAAATGATTCAAAATTCTAACTTTCACCTGCAAATTTAATGTGTTTGAAAGCATAACATGAATTGGTTTTCTTACACAATTCCTTTTTTCCCCTAATGAGGTAAGACTTGTGATAGGTAAATCTGAAGTCTGCTGCACTGAATTTTTCTGAATATGTAATTACATGAAGCTTAGAGGGAGGAAAAAGAGCTCTATTATGAAAGTATGGACAACTCATGCTGATATAAGGGGTTTTATTGCCGCAACAACAAATGGTTCTCAGGTAGGGATTAATTCCTCTGTATGCTTCCTGACTAAATAATTACTGATGTCTAAGGCATTGAAAGATTTTGAGAGCCTCTGTGCTGCAAGATGCTGGCTCATTTCTACCTACTCTGACAAAAGCTTCAGAAAATGGGACTTCTCATTGGCACTTGGGAAGGCACACTAATCCCACTGTGGGTTTCTGTAAGCCAAGGATACAACAGAGAGAGGAAGATTAGCTTCTGCCAAGCAAATTAAAACTGCAAATACAATTCAAAAACCTGTCCCTGCCTTCGTGTGCTTTGCCATATAAAAATCTGCCTCACAGCTTCTTACCTGCTTGAAATACTTGAAGGGAAGATGAAAGAGCAGCAAATAGATAGAAGTTAAAAAGAGACAATTTGGTCTCAGTTTTGCTGACATTTGACATCTGAAAAACCCTCAGCATGAGGGAGGACTTATTAATTTTCATCATCAAATTCTTTAATATAAACTTTTGTGTATGTATTTTCGAACCAAGGTTGTAATATGCCATGAATACAAACGTGCCCAGGGGGCCAGGGAGGCCAATGGCACCTGGCCTGGATCAGCAATAGTGTGGCAGCAGGACCAGGACAGGGATTGTCCCCCTGTGCTGGGCACTGGTGAGGCCACACCTCAAATCCTGTGTCCAGTTTTGGGCCTCTCACTGCAGGAAAGGCACTGAGGGGCTGGAATGAGACCAGAGCAGGGCAGCAGAGCTGGGGAAGGGTGAGGAGAGTCAGTCCCATGAGGAGCAGCTGAGGGAGCTGGGGGTGCTTAACCTGGAGAAAGGCTCAGGGCAGGCCTCATTGCCCTCTCCCTGAAAGGAGGTTATAGCAAAGACAGGAATCAGCCTTTTCTCCCCAGGAACTAGAGACAGGACAAGACAAAATGGCCTCAAGCTGCATCAGAGGAGGTTCAGGCTGGACATGAGGATGAATTCCTTCACAGAAAGGGTAGTTGAGCACTGGAATGGACCGCTCAGGAAAGTAGTGGAGTCACTGCCATTGGAGGTGTTCAAGAAATGACTGGATGTGGCACTTAACTGCTGTGGCCTAATTTGCAAGGTTTACAGAGTCTAGTTGATTGGTCAAGGTTTGGGCTCCATGACAATGCAGGTTTTTCCAATCTTTATTGATTCTATGATTTTTCCCTGTCAGGTTCAGTTCTCCCTGGAGGAACCCTTGGCAAACCGCCAAAGTGGGAAAGCTAGATTATAAACATTAATAAAAACGTTTATAACTAAGAATAGAACTCAGTAAGGAAACATATACTTTCAAGTGAAGGGAAAGAAATTTGGAAAGGAAAATAAAAGTGAAAACCAAGTATTTTTTATGTCTCCTGAACTTCAACTACCAGCACAGTATAGTGGAAGTGTTGTCAATGAATATATTCAGGGCAGGTAGCTCAGAGTGCAGCTGCAGAGAGAGCAGCAGGCTGAGCTTTGAGGGTCAGGAGCATGAGGAAAGGGGCTGTGAAGGGGTGATGACCCTTTGTTTAACAAATAAATGGCCCAGGACCTGTGGCCCAGCCAGGTGAAGGACACCCAGAGACATGTCAGGAGCCACCGAGCCCCAGACTTTCCAGCATTTAGACTGTGAGGAATTAGAACCTCAGGGTTTCCTCTGGTCAAGATCCCTTCTCAGAGGCACCCATCTCGAGCTGTCATATCATTCCTGCACATGATTAAATTGTTTTAAGGATTGAGGTGTCTGAGACTCTGATCTGGGAAAACTGGGGTTGAGTTAGTAAGGAAACCTTGTCTGGCTGGGACTGTGGCCTGTGTCACTGGGAAAGGTCCTTGGTGCCAGGTCAGGTGGTGACAGAATGGCTGAGAGTGGCACATGGATGGTCAGACAGGAAAGTAGTGGGAGTAGACTGGTTTTTTTTTCCCTACATGAATACATTGATGGCACAGTGCCTCATCCAATATCTAAAATGTCTTTTTAGTATGTAGGGGGAAAAAGGCATGATCTGAATTATTTCAAGAAAAAGATGTTTCACTGATTTGTTTTACTGGATTTATAAATCAATGCTTGGGGCTTTAAAACATTAATTGACCTTATCTCTATAGATATTCTCTTACTGCTCTTTGGGAATCCTGACATACATATCTGGAGTACTTCATCTGATGTGTGAGAGAAGTGCCACTTTCAATGAATTCCAATACATGTACGTCATGTTCAGCTTTGTCTTGCACAATGCACAACTGCAGATTTTCTGGTTTTTTGGTTTTGTTTGTTTTTTTTTTTTTTTAAGAGCACTAAATATTCTGGTAAGAGATTTCGAATAATTTAGCAAGAGAGAGGTAGTGCTTTTTCAAGACACATCGGGAAGGGGAAAAGCATATTTTTGACGACTTGTCATCTGAAATTATGAAAATTGAGCTAATCATTCCTGTTTAAAAATGAAACACAATACAGATAAAAGCTTGTTTACCTGCACTGTTATTTTTTTGTTTAATAGCCAGGTAAGTACCCCAAACTCTAAGTGGTCACTTATCTTTAAGCAAAAAAGGTGTGAAACTGAAGAGTGAGGAATGCTCACTTAAGGGACTTCTGAACACTCAGAAGGCAAAAGTAATTGTGTGCTAAGTGTAGGTAATAAGGAAAAGTTATGAGCTTTTGAGTTTTTTCATCAGCTCACTTAATGCACCATACCTGTAAAATTCAAGCTCTCTGTCAAAGGAGAGAAAATATGATTTGGTATTATCTTTTGTGATGCTCATTCTGCCCTACATTTATTATAATGCAGTTTTTAATATTTAATTATTAATATTGATAATTATTATTGCAATAATCATGTATGTTGGAGTGCTGTTGCTTTGTAAATGCTACTAAAAATTTTGTTTTCTTAGTCAACAATAAATCTGATTTCCCCTGAACTGCATGCCAGCAGGAGACCAACAGGAAAAATTAATTTTATACCAAAATATGTATGGACATGCCTATGTCTTCTGTGCAAAACAGTAAACATCAATGCTCATAAAGATTTTATTTATTTCCAGTTATGCCTTTGATTGCAAACTAATTAATTATAAACTAATGATGCTGCAGTGACTTCTCTTTAAAAATATATGTAACAACTTTATTCTTTGAGAAGATAGCACACGTTTGAAATACTGCTTTTCAACGATACAAGCACTGCATCACATCTATAAAAAGGATGAAAAAAGTGCTGAACAGGTCTAGTTATCAAAGGGAATATCCAGCTGGAAATTGTAATGGCCTTTAAAAGACTTGATCATAGTGGTGAAATGCTATTTCTGATTTTCACAATGGCTAACAGGAAACTGCCTATGACACTTCACTCACTTTAATCAGAATTTAGATTCTGAATCCGTTTGACCAAATAACCCCTGGAAAATGGTTAGTGAGAGACAGTGAGGTAGTTTCTATGTCTGTCAAACTCATTTTTTTGCTTTTGCTATCCTATAGTTTTCTTTCTAAAAAAGATTATTATTAATACCATTACTATCACTACTACTGCTACTACTACTACTAAGTTTTAATACTACCATTACTGTTAATCAAAATTAGCAGCTAACATCATCAGTCTCTTTTTATATTATGTTGATCTACAGATGGGTGAAAGATAAACTCTTCAGGGAAAGGGAAAGGGGCAAGGTATTGGGATTATCTTGCAGAAACTTACAAAATTAATAGAAAACACATGTATGTTGTGTTACAGGTTTTATGCCACTTAGAGTGTGCTTTGTGGTTTGTTTTTTAGGTTTTTTTTTCTTTGAAGTTCAAATCTTTTCTTAGTTTCTTCCAAAACCAAAAGACAAAAGACATTATCTTTGTAAGCTTCAGACTCTATCATGTGAAAGGTCTGGTGAACTGAAGAACCATGGAATTATTTGAAGTAGCATCTCCTTCCTTTGTTTGAGACCCATCTGTTCAGGTATTTCTCATTTAGCAATGATAACGTGGCTGTTGCCCAGCAGTTTAATTAGTACTTGCCTGCCTAATCTCTTACAGCAGATATTATTACTGAATTCAGGGCCTCTGAAATTCCCATATCTGAGGAAGCAGGCTTAATGGTAAAAATCACTATGTTTTTAAATTTTATTTGTCTTGGCAAGAACACCTACAAGAACACATACATTTTTCACTAGCTAGAAAACATGCAGTTCAGAGCTGCAATCCCCGAATTGTTCACTCTTCAGAAAAACAGACTTGAGGAGGAATTAAAATTGAATGAAAACTGGAAGGGGACTTGCAGAGAGAGACAAAGTGTACAACACAGCATCATTTTCTAGACAGATGTTAATTTGTTTCTCACTGGGTGAAACTGATCTGCTGTAATGTATCTGTGTGTATATTTTGAAATGGTTTTGAGCAGAATATCTGTGAAGCACCGGGGGTTGATTTCAGCCCATGGGTTTGTTCAGTTGTCTGGTTTCTTCACATAGGCTAGCTTGCTTGGCTCCAGCTTTAGAGCTGTTGAGAGCTTATTTTCGGCAACTTATGCTCTCTGGAAGTGGGAAAGGGAGGTGGGAAAACTCCTTTTCTGTTTTGCTGAAAGGAGGGGAAACATGCTTAGCCAGTGGTGTTCAGAAGCTATGCCACTTTGGTATTATCTCTTCCTCTCTAGCCCCGCTCTTGTCAGGGGTGTAGGGAAAGGCAGAATGAAGGATATTGTTCGTGACTATGTACAGACTACAAAACCAAGGTATGGAGACATGATTTTCTTTCACTGGCAATCTGGGGATTGCTGTGTTCTTACAGCAAAAAGTCCTTTTTGTGTGTGCTCTGCTGTAAAAGTGGTGACTCTCTGTCTTAGAAATTGTAGGGGGTCCTACCTGTGGCTACGTAGCAAAACATTCCTTCGTGTTTTCCCACCCACGTTACAGGGCCCACCACAGTTCATGATCTGATATCATTGTATAAACTGGAAACAATCTTGGTTTCAGTTCATCGCTTGTGCTGTTCTTTGTCCTTGTTCATTGAGATGACCTGTCCCACGAGCAGAGACGCAGAGGACAGGAAGGGCAGGTGCTGCTGTTGCAACCCTGTGGTGAGGTCTCTCCTCCAGGATTCAGTGCTCAAGGTCTCCATCTGCAAACATGGGCAATTTAGTCATCACCTAATTTTAACTTTAATTTTCACATTCCAGCTTGCCTCCTTGCTAACCTTTCTCTTTGGAGTAGTCAGGAAACCAAGTTTCTGTTGGGCACTCAAATCAGATACCTAAAGTACACATTCAGAGTAATCAGCACCCAAACTCTCAATTTTCCATATGTTTTAAAATATATGAATTAAATAATTCTTAATAACCACCTTGTGGTAAAATGAAGAAAATAGAATGCTTATATATATTTTTTCTCTTACAAGAGCATGTCTCCAATCTTTGATACTGTTGTATTGAGATTCACTACTTCTGTGTGTGTACTTTAGCAATAGATGTAAAATGCCAATAATAAATTATAATGAGGAAATGGGTAATGAAAATAGAATGTAATGGTTCTCTTGGAGTGATCTCGAATTCTCTCAGGCAGCATATACTTGTTTTAATCAAACTGGAGAAAACCTGAAGGAAATAACTGACTATAGTCTGATGTGATCATATTGAATATTGTTAAAGATATTGATAAAGTTTTCTTGAAGCCTTTTATTGAAATTAATACGTTTGCATTTTTCTTTTGACAATGCTAGACCCATCTGGCTGCAACTTATAGCATCAGTGGCTGAAGCAATTATTTTCAGTACTGCTGTTTTTTAAATCTGCCTTTGAAGTGCACTGGTTCCAATATTTTTAATGTATCTTAAAAAAAAAGAACGATTTTTGTTAGTATAATTTGATGTTACAAAGAAACTTCTTAGTACCACTAGTAATATTCCACATGTTCCAGGGGAGTGTTCCTTGGACTGCAGTGATCAAGATACACATTGATGAGTCAGACTGGTTTTTCTCTCCTGTTCCTTTCAGATGAGCATAGGAGATGACCATAAGGCGGCTGTAGGGCTTTCCCAAATTACTAGTCACAAATAAGAGATGATAAATTAAGTACACTTGCACAAAGAAGGGTAGATGTAAACTGACCACAGATAAATGTAAGGTATAAATTAAATATGGGCTGTGAAATACCAGAGTTTCTAAACAATCAATGATGGAGACTCTGCAGCAATTTCCAGTAGGATTTTCAGGAAAAAAAAAACAAAGTAGTCTTAACATAAGAATTACTATAAGAATCTCTATTTCCTTCTTTGATAGATCTGATAGACAACAAGATACATTGACTCAGAAGACCTGGGCTTGCTTTACCATTAAAAATATTGGATTACTTTATAATGGAAGAGAAAAATGGGCATTTTTAAATTCTTTCCAAGTCTGTATATGTGCACTGTACAATACTGTTTAGGAGTAGTGTTATTGTGATAAAACTTGATGAATTTCATTTTGTTTGTGCATAATTGATTTTCTTTAATATTCAAGTATATATCACATATTTCCCCATGGAAGGTTATTTTCATTAGCCTCCAGTATCTCTACATGTTTATTTCAGTGAAATAGTTCTTATGATTTTTCTGATAAAAGATAGAATGCATTTATATGCAGATAGATCAAAATACTAACTCATGAAATCTTCAGTTCCTCATTTACTTTTGGATGGTTTTTCATTACCTTATATTTACTATGTACCTTTTTTGATTCTAACATTTTAGAATTTAATTTCAATGTCTTTTATTCACAGTGGTTAATTCTTTTACTATTACATTATGTAGCCTCCTTTTCAATAGGGCTTGATTCACAAAGAAGTTAATAATTCTACATCATTGAATGCCTTGGTGTAATCTGATATTCTAATGGTCTTTAAAACATGCTTTTCACAATAGATCTGCAGGATATTTCACACTGGAAACAAAATATCTGTCACATAACACTATGAGTTAGTTCTGAAAACTTTTTTTTCTGTTTCCTTGTTAAGAGGTTTATTTGTATCATAATAGGAACAATTTTGTATTGTACTGATAGTTTTCCATAGCAGACTATTTATTAACACCGTTGTGTGATGTTGGATACATGTGGCAAAATAAAACAAATGAAAAAACCCAAAACCAAAAAACCACAACCAACAACAAAAACAAAATAAAAACCAAACAAACAAAAGAGAAAAAAGAACAAACCAACCAAAGGACCAAAAAAAAAAAAAAAACACCGAACAAAAAAACCCCAGACAGAATACTTTGAATAAAAAGCAGCTAAATCAAAGATTAATTTAAATCCTTATAAATTAATTCATTTTCTAGTCATGCTGAAAAGTTCCCATATGCCTGAAAATCAGAGAACAGCACAAAAACCCATAAAAAATACTATATTTCTAAAATATTTTTGCCAGAGTGAAACACCCACTCTCTCATGAGTGTTTTGGGCACTTACTAATTTGATCCTTTCAGACAGTTTTACTATACTTGGCTGTAGTGGAGTGAATTCTGCTCTTTTTTAGACAAATACGTCTTTTAATACCTTTGTCAGCTAGCTGGGGTGTTGTTCATCTGTTGTGCTGGCCCCCTCCAGCAACATCAGAACAGGGAAATATTAAGATAACCAAGAAAAGATGTATACCTGGCATCTCTGTAATGGACTAGACACAAAATTTGAATGCCCCTTTTCCCACTAATGAGAAAACACACTCCTATACAGACAGGAACATGATGAGATGGAACGAAAAGGCATTTCTTCAGCAACCAACAGGCCTGTTGTTCATGAAGAGCTTTATTGCATGGGATTCACATTGGAGAAGTTTGTGGAGGGTTTTCTCCTGTGGGAGGGACCCCATGCTGGAGCAGGGGCAGGATTCCTTTCCCTGAGGAGGAAGCAGGAGCAGATGTGATCAACAGGTGATGAACTGACCACAACAATTCCCAGTGCCCATCTCCCTGTGCCACTGTGGGGATGGAAATAGAGAATTGGTATTACAGCGACCTGAGGTGGTCGCTGGGGTGAGAGAAAGACGAGAATCTTGTTTCTTGATCAGAAGGCTGGATTTATTGATATATGGTATATAATACATTATGACTATACTAAATAGAATAAAGAGAGAAGTTTCAGAGGCTGCTAAGCTAAGCTAAGAATAGAAAGAATCTAAAAACAAGAGAATTCTCTGTCCCTGTGTTCCAGAGAGTTTGCCCTGTGATTGGCTCTTAACGGTACACATGGAACATGGACCAATCACAGGTGCATCCTATTGCATTTCACAGCAGCTGATAACAATTGTTTACATTCACTTTCTGGGGCCCTTCTTCCCAGAAAATGCAGGAATCTGAAAGAAAGGATTTCTGTGAAAAATGTCTGCGACAAATTGGGAGTGAAATTAAGCTCACGGTATTTTTGAAATTTGGTTTGCATCCCATTATCCTACTCTGATTTTGATTGGTAATAAATTAGTTTTCCCACACTGAATGTGTCTTGCCTGTGGCAGTATTTGTTGAGGGATCTCTCCCTGTCCTTACCTCAGCTCATGAGCCTTTTGTTATATTTATTTTCTTTTCCCTGTCCAGCTGAGGAGGGAGTTGTAGAGCAGCTCTGTGGGCACCTGGCATCTGGCTGGGGTGAACCCATCACAGCAGTGCATGTGCAGGCCCTTGAGTGACTCCTGACTGAGCATCAGCTCAGGGAACTTCTGTATAGGAGGGGAGCTTTCCAACAAAAAGAAAACAGGGATTTTTCCTATGTAAGGCAAGTCCAGAGGGCTGGTAATATAATTTTGCTGAGGAGTGTTCATTTTAAAATCTGGATTTCCCACGAATAGCAATGTTAGACCTTTTTATCATAAACAAAAGATAAAAAAACTGAAGTCTAATATATGTTATATTTCAAGTACTGATATTTTGCATTAAGTTCTATGTTGTCGTGTAGTAGTATGAATATAAAATATAATTATTTGACAGGAAAAAGTGAATATATTTTTGAGTTTAATGTTATACATTTGTTCTATTTTCCAGCTTCCATTCTAAAAGCATTTTTTATTAAGACTGACCCAATTTTGAAGGCACCCTGATTTCAGTGAATTGAACAGATAATTTTGCTGGTTTCTCTAGTTATCTCTTCTTCAAAAAAACTGGATAAAAGGTAATGATAGAGATAGGGTGAGATGCTGAATTTTAGAAAAGAGAAAAGAAGATTTAGGCTTCTAATTCAACTTTTGTGAGGGGGATATAATGCATGAATAGAATAAAATATTTTGACATGTAACCTGTCTAAAATGTGGTTACATACAAAGCTGTATAATGTAAGTTTGAACTGTGTGATTTTCATGATTTTGAGAAGGAACATAGGAAGCATTTAGATGATAAAAGAAAAATCCAGAAGGAATTGATTTAATGTTTGTTTTTTTTTTTTTCCTCTGTGAGATGTTTTTGAAAAAAAGAAAATCAGTTCTGCTATGAAGATACTGTGTTAACTCTAACCAAAGATTAAACCAGTGAAGTGTGAAATGGAAGAATTTTAATCACTTTCAGCAAAAATCTCAGTGTGTCCTTAACTATGGAGTTACTAATAATATTTTAATAATAACGAAAATGTCATATCACCTAGAGTTCATAAATAATCATCTAAAGCAGGCCAAGTTAAATAGGAGACCTTGATTTTAATTTTGATCACTCAATTCCTATAACTAAAAATAGTCTCTCAATGTCTTTCTTTATTTCTTTTTTTAATCATCATTTTAAAAAATCTCTTCTGAGAAAACAGATAAACAGCTTCCTGAGGATGAAGTCTGTGAGAATTTTGGGATTAATATTTACTTGCCTTATCCTGTTTATTTCCTTAATTATGTGTGAAATAATACAGAATGTGCCATACAGTAAGGTTTAATTACATCAAATTTCACACATGCTATACAGTGGCTGTGTTTTAGTTTTGATTTTATTTCCTTACCTGCCCCTCAGGGTTAGTGGCACATTAAAGAACGGATTTGCAATTGCCATTTAAGTAGGCATAAAATCTTACCTTAAATTTTCTTTTTTCTGTCTTGCTGCTAGTAGGTCTGTGTATCATGATATGATTTTATTCTAAATAAAAAAATCCTCTAGAAAAGTGTTGGCCTCAATTTCAAAGGTTAGCGGAAAGAAAAAGAGATTTATTTCAAAATTCTACATGTCAGGGTCATTTGTATTAATCAGCCTTTTCTGTAAAGCTATGATCTTTTTATTCATGTTGGTTGTTTGCTATGGTTAAGCTACCGAAATAATTAAACCTTTTCCTTGGTTAGAATTTTTGTCATTAAAGATCAAGCCCTTTTAGAGGGCAGTGCTAATTAAGCTGCTGATGACCAGTGTGAGAATTAAGTTCACTTACACTCTCAACATAGCAGTGCAGAAAACATCTCTCAACTAGAGACAATTGTACTCTCAAAGACAATTTTCCCTTGATATTAAGAAGACTCTGTTGAGGAGAAGCTTGATAAATACTATTTCTTACTCTGTTGGCAAACCCAAGTGTGAAATGAGACTCAAGTGTCAAATGAGAGACACGTGTGGCTTCTCCTGCTGCTTGGCTAATGTGCTGAGAAATACCGTGTGAGCAGCAAGCCCGAGCTGCTGGAGTGGCACTAATTTATTGCTGTAAAATGGGACAATGAATGGCAGCACGCAGGAAACCCCGGGGAAGGTGTGTGAGAGAATGAATGAGGGGTTGCTGTGACTGCTCTGACTGCTTTGAGAGGCTGAGCTCGTCTGGAAAGGGGAGGTAGAAATTCTGTGTTCCTTGTGGAGGCCCACACTGACAGTGGCGAGCTGTGCAGCTTTCCGGGCTGGAAGCTGTGCGGTCTCATTAGCACAGAGCTGCTCCCAACCTGAAGTACAAAACTTTACAGCTCGTGCACTACTGTGCTAATATTGGGCTGTTTCATGCCCAGTCAGTGCAGGCCAGGTAAAGTGAGCCAAATTTATCCTACCTTATATATGTAAATATATGTAAGCTGTGTATACATATACTTTAGGTATATATATCTTTTCCTTACTCAAGACAGGAAAAAAAAACAAACAAGGAAGACGAAAACAAAACAAAAAAAAAAATCTAAACCAGACAAAAACCCCTAAAAGAGCCAAACAAAAAAATAAAAAAAGTAAATGTGTATACCTGTATGTGTTGTTTTGTTTTTCTCTCCTGGTTTCTTAGAGAGTCCTGGTAGGCTGTTGTTCTCCTGCTGTATCTCTATTTCAGGCAGTTAACCTGGTGTCTAAACACAGATTGAAGACACTGGAATGACCCAAGAACTTTTATCCAGAGGCATAAAGGCTGTAGGAAGTGCAAGCAAAATAAATAACTTGTTTATCACAAGGGAACTTGTATTCAGGCTAAATTTCTTCCCCACTGCTTCAATTGCTTAGAAATTCAGAAGTCAGTGTTGCAGTTTTAGGCTTTTCTGTTTCTTCATCTATCTGTCTACCAGGAATTGCAGTCCTCTCCAAAAAGAGACAGACCTTGAGTTTAACACATACTAAAACAGTCAAACATGTTCATGCATGAACTTTGTGATGGAAAATGTTCTAAATTTATATGTATTACTTACCCCAGAAGGAATGTATGGGGGGATAATATGAACTATTAAAAGAATTCACTTGTTTGCTATTGTATTCACATGAAAAAAGCTTGAATTCTGAGGAGGAAAATAACAAAACAAAACTAAACAAGGAGCAATATAAGCACTTCTGTTAGTGAAAAGCATATGAAACTTCATCAACTATGTTGTTTTTCATGTGTTTTCTCAGCCTTTCAGGATTCCAGTCTTGGCTCTCTCATTTTTTTGATATACTCTTTTTTCTACTTCATTACCTTTAATTTTATTTCTTTTAGTTCAGAAGAGGAAAAGATGGAAGCAATTTCTTTTTTTTTCCTAATAGAAAAAGTCTATTTTCTCCTCTCCATCTGGACATAAACCCAGAAATTCATGTTTGTTTGTACAGATGAAAGTATCTATTTCTATTTGTCTACTTCAGTCATGTCTCCTTTCTTCTGACATAGATCTGATCCTATATTTGTGCATTCCACGTGTTGCCTTCCTACAGTATTAGCAGAGGGCTGTGACACCAGTGACCCTCAAATTGCACAGCTCCAGATTGCACTCAGATTTTATTCTCATTGGCATTTCTTATACTGTGCAAGAAAATTCATCATTAATAATTGAATTGTATATTTAAGGGTGCCTATATGTGTAGAGGAGGACAGTGAAGATACATAGAAGGTGAATCACTTCTAAAATTGAAAAATCCCTGAAGAAGTTTTAAATATTCACAGATCAAAATCTATTTCAGCTCTGTGACCTTATCTTGAAAAATATACAAGAGTTTTCTTTACCTCCGTGCATTAGAGGTAGCAAAAAGACTGTACAGAGATCAAACAGAGTGAAGCATCACTCAATAAAAGTGAGTCTCAGAGGAATATTTGGGTTATAAGGTGCTCTTACAACCATTTGTAATTTCATTGAATTCCTTTGTACAAATGTTCATTTCTTCAGTGGCTGGAAAGGCGCAGTGTGGGTTTGCAGGCCGGGTTCCTTCAGAAAGGTGCAGAGCAGGATTGTGAGAATGAGAGTGGGTGTGCAAGCAGGGCACCCCTGTGAGTGTGCAAAGAGGCACAGCCCCACTGAGTGTGAGTGTGCACAGCTCACTGCTCTGAGCACCAGTGCACTGCTGCAGCGTGGTGTGAAGGGTGCAGGGGCAGCAGAGGAGTGTGCAAGGCTCCCTTGTGATTGTCTGGTGCAGTGCTGCAGGGCGTGAGTGCAGGGCACTGCTGTAGTGTATGAGTGTGCAAGGGCTGCAGTGTGAGAGTGTGCAAGGCACTGCTGCAGGGTGTGAGTGTGCAAAAGCTGCTGCAGTATGTGAGTGTCCAAGTGTGCAAGGACTGCTTTAGTGTGTGTGTGCAGGGCACTGCTGCAGGGTGTGAGTGTGCAAGGCATCACTGAAGTGTGTGAGTGTGCAAGGGCTGCAGCGTGTGAGTGTGCAAGGCACTACTGAAGTGTGTGAGTGTGTAAGGGCTGCAGTGTGTGAGTGTGCAAGGGCTGCAGTGTGTGAGCATGCAAGGCACTGCTACAGCATGTGAGCATGCAAGGACTGCTGCAGTGTGAGAGTGTGCACGGCACTGCTGCAGTGCGTGAGTGCAGGGCACTGCTACAGCATGTGAGTGTGCAATGATTGCTGCGGTGAGTGTGCAAGGACTGCTGCAGTGTATGAGTGTGTAGGGCACCATTGGGAGTGTGCAGGGCACTGCTGCAGTGTGTGTGTGCAGGACACTGTTGTGAGCGTTGGATGTAATGGAGGGGCTGCAACGTCCAGGCCTCTGTGTAAGGACTGAGGGAAAAACAAATGATGTGACTGTCATCATGGGAAGCTGCTCTTGGACACACAGCCAAGACAGTGGCACCAAAAATTTCTTGTTTATGGAACCAAGGGATGCCTCCAAATCAACCACCCTTGTCATTATGGGGGAATTGAACTTGTGGGTGTTAATTGAGAACACCAGAAAACTGGTGGAAACAGGTCCAGGAGATTCCCAATACAGCTGGATGACAGCTTTTTGGTACAGGACTCAGGGAGCTGACTCAGAGAGGTGACCTCTGTGATTTGTCACTTGTTCCCAGAGAGACTCTTGTGGGTGAACTGGTGAATGGTGACCAGCTTGGCCACAGTGACTGTACAGCAATTAAATCTGAAATCTCAGTTGTCTTGTCTGCACCTGTCTTGCACCCAATATGAACTAGGCACAGGCTAGCATGGTTGGAAAACCATCATGCTTTATTAATGTGTCCATGGCAAAGCTGTTATCCCAAAATTTGTTCTTTCCCATGGTGTACATGAAACCCAATCCCCCAGAGAGTGGAAGTATAATCCCTTACAGAGTGAAAGTATTTGATTTATTTTCAGTTCTGCACAGAAAGCGGGGCTGGAGTGCTGGATGGCAAATCCTCAAGGCCAGCATCAGGACTATCAATGCTTTTCATTATTTACATATATTAACAAACCAATTATGTGGCTCTCTAAGTATTTAATATTCTATCTTCTATTGTTTAAAAAATTCCCTTGTATTTTATGCAAATTAGTCTGCTTGCTCAGTCTTCCTCTTCCCTAGGGTCAGTGGGTTTCTTGGATTGGTGAGCCAGGAGCCAGTGGCCATGAACAACCCCTGCCAGAAGCTCCTGTTATCCAGCTGGGGAGTTGAGTTTATGAATTTCTTTCTGCCATTGTCTACCCTTTGGGACAACCCCTTGCTGTCTCTCATTTTCCCACTGGGACAGCTCCTGGTATCTCATCTACCCATCTATCCCATCTGCCCAGCTTTTGGGTACTCCATTTCCCATTGGGACAGCTGTAGCTAGGGCAAATTTGAGCCATCCAACCTGATCATGAGTCCCAATGTAACTGAAGGAAAAACTATTCCACCATCAATCTTGTGTCTGTTTGTTTAACCAGAATGAGAAGTTTGTTTTATAATACATCAGAAAATTGTCTTTCAGTTGAAGATGACATATTTTTCTCATTTGAAATGTTTTCAAAATTTCAGTCAAAAAATATTTCTATGATGTTCATAGAATCAGGATGCAAAAATGTATTTCAGTATAATAATGTATTTTGTTTGCTTTATCTAATGTGTTTTAATTTTGAATGTATTCTAGAATATAAGATATGTAGAGGAAAGGAAGTGCTCTGATGTTTTGATTTTTGTCTTTGAAATTTAATGCAGCTAAGCACATCAGTGTGCTTACCTGATCCACAAAGGTACCTGAGGAAGCTTTTATCTGAGTCTTGTGGGATTTGGATTCCTAACTCAATTAAATCCTTTCTCTTTCTTTAGATTTGCTTCAACCAAAACATTCATACTAAGCCTTAAAGTAAACTTTGGTGAAAGGTGTAAAGTTTTCTGCTCAAACTCAAATATTAGTGATTTAAATTTCCTTTGCCTAATGAGATTGAGGTAGTGAACTACTGTATTACTCTGGTGACCTCTTTCTCTTTGGTAAGCTGTCTTAAGTGTGGCAAACATGTGGCATGTGGATGTGGGAAGAGAAAATGTCAAAGACAGGAGCAAAGATTTACAAAACTTAATAACTTTCATAAGCTTTAGCTTCTTGACTTAATATGGACCCAAAGAAAAGGAAGGAAAATGCCAGATGCTGTAATAATATGGGTTCTTCTAAAACAGAGAAGAAGTGTACAAATAGAGAAGAAGTGTACAAATAGATTTATAATGACTTTTTGTAATCCTGGAGTGCAGATTTGCTATAGTTAATATTTTCTCTTTAAAGTTCAGTTAATATCGTTGTTTCTTGCTAAGTCTTTCATGAAGTTCCTTTTGGCTTAAACTATCATGCTTGCACTTAGTAACATCTGCAGTAAAGGGGAATACATCATAAAAGCATCTTCAATTAAAAATTAGTTTCTGTTTCATAAGAAAATATGTCCTTTCTTTAGGCATTTGATGATAAATTATCCCAGTGTTATACATTAATAGAAGGTTTTCTTGAAGTTTTGGAAAATAAGAATAATTTTTTTCTTGTTCCCAGAATCTGTTAGTAGTCCCAGAGTTTTTGGTAGACATTAAATAATGGGTTTTTTTGTATAAAAGCAGATCTACAAACTGACAATGACTACATTTCTTATATTTGCTTAATACATATTTCCTAATCATTATGGTAGTTGGTGTTGGTAGTGAGGTTCAGGGAAATGTCAAGGATTTATTTTTCCTTTCAGTCATTCACACAGAAAATCTTAAAGGGCTCTTGGGACTAAAAATGCAAAAGAGACGGAAAATGTGTCCTTCCCAGAAGCTGGATCTGGATGCTTATCCACATGTACACAAACCAGAGTACCAGAACCTATTACCAGTGTAATAGATTCTGCATTAGCAGATTTTTTGAAACTGGTTAATATATGTAATGACAGAACAGAATAGACTGTTACAAGGGCAGTAATTTTTTAGAATGCCACCTGCTGAAGATACAGCCTCCTGGAGGGAGCATTTTGTGGGGATTTCCTCCATCTTTAATCATTATTTGCCCCAGTCTGGTGGCAGCACAGTGCTGACCTCTGCTGTGCAGAATCCCTCTGGTTTCCCAGAGCTTTGCTGGTCATTCCCAGGCCACCAGGCTGCCCTGACAGCCATAGCCAGGGCACAGAGCCACTGCCCTGCCAGACATCTCTGCCCTGGGCCTCCTTCCCTCCTCCCCGACTCGGCCTTTCCATCCAGCTCTGCTCCACCAACCTGCCCCAAAACATCCGTGGGAAGAGGACACTGTTCTCTCTTCAAGTGTTTAAATGTTTCTGGACTGTCTCAAAACTGCTGATGATTACTAAAGCCTTGCTTAGCAGGTTCCTAATGGCACCATACATTTGTATTAACATACTGATATAAATATTGACATGATATCCTTATCATCCATATCAAGAACACTGCAATTACTAGGTCAATTATTTTCTCATGCACACACACAGTAAATAAAATTGAAACAGTGATATATGCTACAGATTATTTAAAAAAATTATTCCCAGCTTTGGGAAAAATAAATTACTTTGTCATATTGAGTAAAGAAAAATAAAAACTTCCTAGAGCTTCTTTGTGCTCTCTAATGCTATACTACATTCTAGCTTCTATTTAATTGCGGTTCTAAACACAAATAGCTGTCTGACACATATATGGCTTTAAATAAATCCATATCTGCAGTTTCAGTCTAGCAGGATACGTGTAGGCAAGAAACAGCCATCAAAACCACAGTGACCTGTACGCAGTTAACATATTCTTTCACAAAGAATATTGATACTTTAAATCCTAGATCCCAGTTTCCATATATTAAATTTCTCCTAGTATTTTAGGAGTTAAAGTAATGTAGAACAGAATAATAATGTATTTTTTTAAAATATGCATATTCCTTGTAACATCATGGCCTATTTATACTTAATAATTATGTGGTTAGGACTTTTAATCTCTGAAATTTTAAAGTAACAATGATACTTTGATTCAAATTCCATTTGAAATAAAGTATTTATTTGGGTTTTAGCTCTTTCTGAAGCTCTCACTGCAATCCTTTGCATTTCTGCACAGTATTAGTCACATAGTCATGATAATGCAGTTTAAGAAATTTCCACTAGATAAGTCACAGCATCAAGGTAATTGTAATCTCCTATGCACATATTGTCATTTGATTAATTTTAATCCTCTTGTATTATAAACTAATCTGCTGATTTTTCTTATATTTACTGCAAGTGGACAGTTCTCACATATTTAGTTATCACAGTTCAGCTGATATTCAGCAACTTTGTGATTTAAGTGATTGAGTTCTTCATGGAAACAGTTTAGAGGTATCCAGTGCAGCTGTTACTTGAGTGCTACTGAAATTCCAACATGAAAAAATCCTTGATCTTCCTCATAATCTCCAAAATGAAACTACTGGTGAACAGAATGTATTTCAGAAGCAGTTTCAATAATTGAGAGATTATGGAAGAGATGAAATAATTTGCCATCTGCTATGCAACATGATACCCCAGTATGGCCCAGAGATTCTTTTCTCTGGGAAATCGCCTTCCTACCCTTACATGTGCTTGTTCAATTTTTAGAAATTAGTTCAACCTCTCCCCAGTTCTCTTCAGGCTGAGTTACTATTTTGTTTCAGTCACTTGTTTAGTCATTCCAGAAAGAGTTTTAATACCAGCATGTACCAGACTTGAATTCACATCCTCATGGTGAGATTCTTTATCTAAACATAAATGTGTAATATATATAATATTACATAAAAAGTTATACATTATGTAGAAATGGTGTGAAAGTGAGACTGGATGGAAGTTGTCTTTCAAAATAAATCAGTCTAGCAGGACAGAATGTTTGGGGAGCAGGGAGGAAAGAAACTTGAACTCTTAAAGTTCAGAAAGGACTGCAGATAATCTGGTATAGCCACATAAGGATTTGCTGCTAACAACACCAAAATTGTGAGTTTGATCCCAATATGGGCCATTTACTTAAGAGCTGAACTCAATTATCCTTGTGGGTCACTTCCATCTCAGACTATTCTGTCATTCTGTGAAAGAAACAGAGGATGTTTCTTTCTGTTCACCCTCAAATAAAGTTTTATAGTAAATATAACAAAGAAGAACTAATTAATTGCAGATGGGCACAGAAATTAATGCAGTTTAATATCAGGCTTTGGAAATTAATCTAATAAACAAACTTGTGTTTTGTGGCTGTTGATTAAATTATGCCTCCATCCCTATGCTGTAGCTGTAAATGTACAGACAGTCACTGAGCTGGAAATGAATAATTGAAAAAAGGTAGCAGATAGAAACAAAGAGATTAAGAATCTGTACACCAGGTCTGGGCAAGATGGAGTTTTGTTTATTCACAGCAGCCTTTATGGTGCTATGTTTTGGATTTGTGACTAAAAAAGTGTTGGTAACACACCAGTATTCTGACTATTGCTGAGCAGTGCTTGTGTCACAAGAATTCTCTTTTTCCCATTCTACTCCCCAGGTGTGGGGCACAAGGGACTGAGAGGGGACACTGCTGGGACAACTCACCCAAATTGGCCAAAGGGATGTTCCATGCCAAATAACACCATGATCAGAAATAAATTTGTGAGGTTTTGGCTTTTGAGGTAGCCATTGTTCAGACACCAGCTGGGCATTTTTCTGTTTGTGGGAGATAGTGAGGAAGTGCTTATACATCACTTGTGGGTCTTTTCTCTTCTACTTTTATCTTGACCAATTACTTTTCTTTTGCTTTTCCTATTCTCTCCCCTGTTTTGTTTGTTGCACGTGTGGCTTGGTAATTGAGAAGCTGTGTGGGTTCTTGCTGCTGGCCTGGGGTCAATCCAGCAGATCCTGGTCAGTCCAGTCCAGCCAGGACACCTTTAAAGTTTGGGTTTACAGAGCTTCCTAATTTATATGACATGGTAAAACAGAATAGGAGGGTTGGAAAGGTGCAAAAGGGACTGAATAAGCAACTGGGAAAAACTCTTGGTTTAGAGTAGGAACTTAGGAAGTGCAGCATGTGCTCCTGCATTGGTCTATCTTGAACAGTTTTATTTTTTTCCTCTTAAAATAGCTTTTGTGATTTAACATTTTCTACAAAATACTTGTGGTAATTAAAGGAATAGTAATAATTCAGAAAAAAATTCTATTTGATTTGGCTTGGATTAGGTAAAAGAGAGAATGACATAAAAAAACTTCCCACCAGACTGACATAAAGCTATTTTCATGCTTATTATGTCTCTAAGTAGCCCAGTACCTAGACATATATACCCTGTTTCTTGTTAGTACAGTATTCTGAAGCTGAAAAGCAGTATTTTTAATTAATTTATGGCAAGACATAGATTTCTTTTTTCATTATTCCTCGTCCTATGAGCTAATACATTTGCCAAAATTCCTCAACCACCACAACCACCCCTTTCACAACTTGTCTGGGGTTTGGAAAAATGCAATTTTTAGGAACTAACTTCTTTAATAGATGATGATATCCAAAATAATTTTTCTGTTTCCCTGAAATGTCATTCAACATCTTTTCCTATACTGGCGCCCTTTCCTGACAGCCCCTACACAGTTTTAGACTGAGAACAAAATATGTGTTTTTATCCTAAACCATAATTTTACATGAGTTTTCAAGAGAATGAAAAATGCCTTTTCAAAACAAAAATGCTGTATCCACCAGGAGTGCAGTATAGCAATATGTAAAGCTGTAACAACAGTCAGTGCAAAAAGAAATTTAATTGCATATAAAATACCTGATGTGGTCATTTGATAACATTAATATTAATTTTTTTTTTATTTTCCCAATTTCATACTGGTAGTACTTTGAAAAAATAAAATCTAAGGAGTCTAAGAATAGAACTGACCATGTTCTCTCTCATCTCCATAATGTGTTGTTTCTAAGCTCTGCTTCTTCATTCCTGTCAGAGCTTATTTTTGTATCAAATAAAAGCATACGCACACCAAAAATAGACAATCTTTGCATGTCTTCATAATGAGAACCCACACCAGAATACCATGTGTTATGTTGGATAGAGGTAATTGGCTCAGGCACTGTAATGAGTGTGCTATAATCTATAAAATCTAAATTTTTATTTTATTATTTTAATGCTTGCTAGTCTAAGCAAAAATCAGAAGTTACAAGGATGATAACGTGTAAAGTAATCCAGAACAGACTGTGATTTTGATGGTAAAATATTGTTGTGGAAATTGTTTTAAAGAAAGTAATCCCGAGTCTTATGCATCACTTAATGAACTTTTAAAATGCTGTTTTATGAGCAGCCAATTAAGGAAAGCCTATTTTCTTGACCTTGCTATTTGCCACCCTACCCAAAAATCCTACAGCACGTATACAGCATCCTTTGATTTCTCTACCCATCATATTTACTCTCCCTACGTACTTATAAATAAGATGCCATCTTATTTCTGCATCCCTTAGTGCCCTCCTTGACAATTTTTCAGCTTTAGAAGCAAGACCAGGTGCTTCCTCCTTTACATGCCCACTTTTCAAAATTTTTTGTGATTTGTGATATCACTTCTTTGTCAGGTTTGCAAATGCCTTATTAAAAAAACCAAAAGTAGCTGAAAAATAAATAGAAGAGACAGTGATATTGCATAATCCTTTGTATATAAAATTCAGAGCAGAATTACGAACAGAGATGACCAGGAAAAAGTAAATCTGTTGCTAATTTTTATTTAATTATATATAATTACGTGAAAAACAATTAGGATAATTTGCTATTTCTTTTAACAATGTTTTAGGATAACTGATTTTAACCATCAGACCTATTTTCTATCTGGAAATCAGATTTTAACCAATGTATTGAAAAAGTGAAGACCTTTACTAGCCCTGAAACCTATATATTTAATTGGAGCTTTTAAATGAGAACAGACTGCAGCAGCAGACCCAGGAGTTATTGACTTCATATTTTTGTCTTTTTCAGCACTGAATTTTACCTTGAAAATGATACATATGATACCAAAAATTAAGGGGAAGGCCTTTTTAGTAATGTTAGATATTCTGTGAGTTGGTTCCTATCCAGCAGATACAGCCTGCAAGACACTTGTGTATTGAGCAGAACGGTCTCATTATTAGGAGAGTGATGCAGTGTGGTTTATTTCATACCCTGAAATCACTCATGGAAATAACTGAGTGGGTTATATTTATTCTGGACGCTGTATTGTGCTATTATGTGTAGCAATAACAGACAGCATATTAAAACAGAGATTAGGGACTACAACCATTCTTTTGAAGGCAGTTCTGAAATTTCAAAGCTGTTGAATTATTCAAGTATATTTCAATTTATAAAACATGAGTGACTGTTGATGATGTGACGGTATAAATAAAAACATTGAAAAGTATGGAGTCTAATTTTTTCCCCGTAGTTGTTTTGAACCATCGTAACTGAAGGTGTTGATTTTGTGTCAGTAGCAGGCATAAGTAAGAGAAGAAACATTAGACAATTTATTTGGTCAATGCCCTACTTTTCCACAAACAAAAAAAAAAAAATCCAGTCAAGATAGAAATGGACACAGTTACAATATGAAACTGACTAGAAATATTCAATCTATTTAGCATTAAAAAATCTGAATGAATATTAAAATTTTGTTGTTTTCTGACCCTATTTACAAAGCCAGTGGCACACATTTAACATGTATATATGTAACATTTTTAAGGTAGCAATGTCAATATAAAAATCAAAAGAATTCTCTGAATATATGTTTGGGTCTTTTAAAGTGTATCTTTATGTTCCTCAAGGAATCTAGATATTGGGCTTTTAATTAGTTTTTGATACATCCAAGTTTTTCTAGACTGAAGAAATCAGGTGTGCTCTACACACCACATGCAGAAAGGGCTGGCTATGTTGCATGCATGCTATCATCATCATCTGAATGTTCACAGTATTATTTTCAAGGACATGACAGTCTGTTTTCCTTTTCATTATAGGGTTTTAAGCTTCTGTTTATGTTTCTCAGTTAGTGTGGAACTGGGAGCATTTTATGCAGAGATCGACAGTTATCTCCTGAAATATCAGCTATCAGAAAATATCACAGTGTGCCTTATGATGGGAATGATGATTTTCTATTATATCTGACAAAATTGAATTAGCACCTTCACATAGATTAGCACATTGGCTGAGTGTGAGGATTTTCCTGGAAGATTTTTAAGGCATTAAGCCTTCCAGCTGTAATAAGGTTAACAAGTTCTAAGTGACTTGAATGTCAGTGTTGGCAGTTTAAGTGGTATAATATTTCTGAAAGCAGGAAGAGAAACAGTCTCATGTTCACTTCATTCAAAGACCACTTTAAGAAGAGGACATATGTTTCTTTAAGGTTATCACTGAGTGTAACTGTAATAAAGCACAGAATTACAGAATGATTGAGGTTGAAGACACCTCTGTAGGTCATACCGTCCAACCAGAAATGGTTTTTCAGCACTACGTCTCTCTGGCTTCTAAATATCTCCAAGAATGGAGGGTTCACAACCTCCTGTCTGAATTTTCAGTAAACCTTACAGAAAAAGATATTTCCTGGTGTTCAGAAAGAGCCTGCTGTGTTTCAATATGCGCCCATTGCCTCTTGTCCTATTACTGGGCACCAGTGGAAAGAGCCTGGCTCTTTGCACCTTCCCTTCAGGTTTTTGTAATGAATACAAAAGATCCCCCCTAAGCCTTCTCCAAGCAGAACAGTCTCAGCTCTCAGCCTGTGCTCACAGCAGGGATGCTCCAGTCCTTTAATCAGCTTTGTGGGCCTTTGCTGGACGCTGCAGTCTGTACATATCATTTGTATTCAGGAGCCCAGAGCTGGACACAGCACTCCAGGTGTGGGCTCGTTAGTTCTGAATCCAAAACACAGCACTTGTAACAGCTGCTGAAAAGAAATTAACTCTTCCCAGCTGAATCCAGGACAAGTAGACATTCTCTTCAAATATCTGGTGGGACATTTTGATGTGGTTTGTTCCAAAAAATGAACAAATAGTTCCGCGAATATATAGATAATTCAGATGATCCCTAGAAGGCTTTTCTAGAATCATAGAATATGCTGAGTTAGAAGGCATCTACCAGATCATGGAGTCCAACTCCTGGCCTGCACAGGACACCCCAAGAATCACACCAAGTGCCTGAGAGTGCTGCCCAAACACTACTTGAACTCTGTCATGCTTGGTACTGTGACTGCTTTTCTGGGGAGCCTGTTCCAGGCTGAAAAGCAGTTTCTGATATCCAACCTCAACTCCACTGACACAACTTCATGCCTCAAGTCCTGTCATGTGTCATGAGAGTGAAGAAATTGGGACCTGCCCTTCTGTTTCCCTTCATGAGGATGTTGAAGATGCCAATGATATCTCCCCTTGTTCTCTTCTCCAGGCTAAGCAAGACAAGTAACCTCATACAGTCTCCCCTCCAGTCCTGTCACCATCCTCATTGCCCTCCTTTGGATGTTCTCTAACAGTTTATTTTCTTTCCTGTATTGTGGCACCCAAAACTGTCCCCAGCACTTGAGGTGAGGCCCCTCCAGTGAAAAGCAGAGCAGGACAATTCCCTCTCTTGCCTGGCTGGCCATGCTGTCCCTGATGCCTCCAGGACAGGGATGTCCCTCCTGACTGCCAGGGCCCTGCTGGCTCATTTTGCCATCAGCCAGGACCCCCAGGTCCCTTATGAAAAATATGCTGAAACAAAGCCAGTGTCATCCACCCTGCATATTTAATCCTTCCTCCAATACATAGAACTCGAGATGGTGTTATTCAGCAATATATTCTCATGGATTCTGCAAGTTAAAGGAACTGGGAACAATTAGAAGTGAATATCCTGAGAGAGAAGACTTACAAACTAATAATGTAAACCATCATGTACTAGTTAAATTAAGCAGTGAAAAGCAAGATTACAATCTGATGATAAAGTATAATGAAGAAGTTATTACCTGGTAACTTATATAATGAAATTAACACTGCTTAGAGCTGGCTGTTAATTCAGTTTTGGCATTGGGATTTAGAAGCAGAGAGAAATAAAATCAGGTGAGAGAGAATGCTCTTTCAGAGAGGTAAAAATGAAATGATAAAAGATGTAATTGAATCCTGGACTACATGAAAGTTAGTTTCTTTGGTCCTAAGGGGAAGGTAATAGTGTAGCTTTGTTTCCATTCCCTTCAATTTATGCATGAGTACAAGTCTTATTAGGGCCTTGTAACAACACTTACTAATCTTTAGGAACTGTTGTGTAGGAAAATTGGAACAGGGACATATTATTTTCCCTTCCTGGTCATAAAAGTTATTGCAGGAGGAGATGGTCCAAAGATATATGAAATATCTGTCTGTGTGAATTCTGTTCACAATGCAAATTCATTCTAAATTTTCACTCACTCCATTCACTCACTTTTCCCCCAACTTTCTATGTTGGATCAACTTAGGGTATTGCTTACACAGGAATGTGTGAAAATGTCTGAGTCTTTCTTATTTTGCAATATATAATAAGTACTGTGGCATTACCTAAATACAGAACTCAAAAAATCACTATATAGTATATTTTTCTCCCAAGCGGCAGATCAGAATATTGTCTAAGTTTTAAGTGCAAATACTTCTTTACCTTGCACGGTAGCTGGAATTCTCTGTTAGAGTCAGAACAATTCCAGGATGAAAATAGAGCTTTTCAAAAGTTGATTTTCTAAGATGGTTATCTAGCTATCTCAGCTCTTTCAAAGTTAATAAAGTGTCAAATTCAAAACCAAAATATTTATATGAGACATAGTATTGAGAAGAAATAAATTGTCCTTTGGATGCACTGATTGCTTTCTACTGACTGGATTGGGGCCTGGTTAACTAGCTGAGACTGGACTCTGAGTTTTTCAGTGTATGAACCTAATGGTGAATTTTCATGGTTGAAATAGCTTTAAAATTACAAACTTTTGATGAGGAAGGAATTGTAGAAAATAGCTCTTTTCCTTTTGTTGTTTTGGTATTCTTAACTAAAAATACAGGGGACAAGGGTGTGAGTTTGGTGGATTTTTTTTGGACTTGGGGTTTAGTTATGTTACTGGGGTTTGGCATGTCAAATAAATTTAGTTTTGCTTTCTGATAAGCAGTTATTGTGGGACAGTATTGGTAAGGGATGATGTTATTTCAACTGGAAAAAAAAAAAGAAAATATTAATAACCCTAATTTGTAATGTAGTTCTGGAAAGTCAGGAATTCCAACTAAGATCTGTTTAACATGTTTTTGAATAATCCATTTATATTACTGATAGTAATTTTCCTAAAAGTAACTTTTTGTGCATCTGGTCTTATTGTAAAGACAGTTTTTTCTCTTCCTTCAAATCTATCCCAAACTTTCATACAATTTGGTTCAGACCACAACTCATTGTCCTAATATCTTCTGAGGCTTTCACTTACATGGTAACACTGAAGATATTTGAGTGATGAAATTTAGATGGTGACACACTGTGAACCATATGCCCTCTGTGTTGCAATAATTTCACTTCAGCATTTTGTAACTGGTCATGCTGGAGTTCCACAAAATATAAAAGAGCAATTTTTCAGTTACTGCTCAGAGATTATCAACATTTAGCAATATATATCCTAACAGCTCTGTCCACTATAGACAAGTACAAGACATAAGCATAATGAAAATGGAGTTAATTTTTCAGGGACAAAAAGCATACTGCTAGTCCCTCAAAGGACTTTTTTTTCAAATACAATACTTTCCCACAATAAAGATTGCTTTGTGAATAGTGCTTTCCAAAGCCTTTGACAATCTCTTGTCATTTTCTCTTCTCTTGTAGCTGATGGATGCACTGACTGGTCTGTGGATTACAAGAAATATCAAGTTCTAGTGGGAGAACCTGTTCGTATAAAATGTGCACTCTTTTATGGATATATTAGAGCTAATTACTCCCTAGCCCAAAGTGCTGGACTTAGTTTGATGTGGTACAAAAGCTCTGGACCTGGAGATTTTGAGGAACCTATAGCTTTTGATGGAACCAGAATGAGCAAGGAAGAAGACTCCATTTGGTTCAGACCAACAGTGGTACAAGACAGCGGGCTCTATGCATGTGTTATAAGGTACTATATTTTAATATACTGCATTTTAATTGACCAAACATGAAACAAGGCTCTTAATAGTGAGACTTTAATGCCAAAGAAAAGTTTTCTGACTGTGTTCTTGTTTCTTCTTCTCCCGGCATTCCCTTCCCTGAAGGTTTTTATGCCTGACTGGAAATTGCTATTGAATGTCTTGAACATATTAAACTTGCTTTTGTATAAATTCAGTCATTTATAACAAAATCTAAAATTCATAAGGTGGTTGGGACTGGATGAATAAGTCATCTGTTCCTTTCTCTGATTCTGGTTTTACTCTTGGAATCACTATCCCAGAGTAAAAAAGAATTCTTTTTTTTACATTCAGATTTAATTTTACGTAGATTTCATTAAGTGATTTAACTGAATTGACTTTTCTTCTGTAAAAAAAATTTTGCTATTTGATGTAAAGTAGAAATCAAGAAAAAACAGAAGGTGAAATTTCAGCATTTTTGCATACATCCTTTAGAATTACATCTGGCTGAACCTGATAATAGAGGCTGGGTGCCAGATGTCTTCCAAAAAATTTAACCTTCTGATTCATCAAGTTTTATCACCAGAAACTGGATTCTGCTTCTGCTTTCTGCAACAGGTTTCAGCTTCTTTTTGCATCTTTAATATGGTTTACACAGAGATATTTTTCCAGCCCTTTACAGTATTCCTCTCTATCTGGGTAACTATAAACGTGGTCTTGCTACTAATACATGATAGAAAGAGTCAAAAAGCAAAATGTAGAGCAACTGAGTGGCTAGAAAAGGAATGCACAATGCAGCTAGCACAGTGATGCAAGGAAAATGTGGAAATTGTTTTATCAGCACTTGGAATGGTTTACTGTCTGCCTTTTTTTTTAATGGGGTTTTTTTGGTTGTTTGGTTTTGGCTTTTTGTCTTGGACAGAGGGAGGGGGAGCCCAGATTGGTGTCTGGCTTGTGTGTGCTGAAGGAGATTTTTACTAAATAATGCGTTTATAAAACCATTGTTCTATGAGCTCTTTATATAACCTGTGAAACATTTCATATCACATTGTTTGTCCAATAGCATATTCAACATGGTTTTTCTGATGATGACAGTTTTCTTTAAAAGAAAACCACAAAAACCTACAACTTAAGCTCATTTGGGAGAATTTTTAGTTATATTTGGATTAATATTTTCTGATAAGTGTTTAACAGTAGCCATGAAAATGAAAACAGTTTTGTCAATTATTCCATAATGGTATTTAAAATACCATAATTAATTTCTTCTGTTTATATAAAGAAAACCTTAATTATCTGATGTTGCAATTTCCAGCAAGTAGAGATAAATGCTGAATTTAGCTTCTCAGACATAGTTTTATGTTTATCATCTCAACCTGTATTCATGGCTTTTTTTACATGAATTTTTATTTAATCCAGAGGTATGCAGGACCATGTAATCTGCTTTAAACTACTATGGTTGTTTTCTGCCAGTGAGAAATTAGACCTAAAAACAAACCAGTCCTCTTCCCACCACCCCCTTTGGCAAGAGAGGGGCCAAGGCAGAGACTGTGGGTTGAGATATCTGTTTACTGAAAGCAAACAGCAGTGGAGTAAGAAATGTATAATAGCAGCAATATTAATAATAAATAAAGAGGTGCTTGTCTTGGTTTGAAAAGACAGATGTCTGCTAAGAAAGGTGGGACCCTCCCTTGGAATGAAAAATGTAAACCTCCTCCCTCTGAATTATTATAATTTTGAAATTAAGGGGCTGTCAGGCAAATATATGGGAGTAGGAATAACAGTTCTTTTTTAGGAAAAAAAAGATAAATAAAGTAATACAAAACAACACTGACAGAATCAGAATATGACCTGACACCCTTGGGGTCAGGGTGTTGGTAGCAGTCCCATTAAATGGTGGTTGCAGTCCTCCTGGAGTGTCAGGCGTGGTTTTGCTGAGGCAGTGATCCCGTACAAGGGTGTAGTTTTCCTCTGAAGGTCCAGTGGTGGTGTAGATTGGCCTGATCTTCCCCTGGGAATCCAGTGGAAAAGGCTGCCTGTGATGTTCCAAGTCTCAGATGATATCCAGGTAGGAATGCTTGGCTCTTCCCCCTGGGTGGAGCATCTCACAATGGGATGATGTAATTTTGTCAGTCATGCAGTGAGACTCAGTGGCCGATTAACAGAAGATATTTCCCAGAGGGAGGATTGGTTGTGGAAGATATAAAGAAAACTGCCCCACCTGCTTTTAACAGGTAGCTCAATTAATAGAAGATAACTGCCCCACCTCTATCAGACGGCAATAGAATACACACCCCAGCCACATCTTGCAACCGAAGACATTGTGTTCATCACCTTGACCCAGTTCTGTGTGTCCACCAGGACTAAGACAAGATGCTGGCACTCTCCTTAGGGTGCACCCTGTGGCTTTCCCAACACAAAGATAAGATGGCAGCTGTTCCTGTGCCCAGCACCATGTGCATTTTCCCAGACAAAGACGAGATGGTAGGAGCTTCCCACAGATGGCTTTCCCTGCCTCTAAGCCCAAGACAATGGAAAACAATGATAGACAAACCTCTGACAGCTAAATTGTTCATGTCTCACTGTGCTGCCACTCTGTTGCTCTGGGCTTTGCCCCTCTTGGCTTGGTTCAGCTGCTGTTTTGTTCCCTGCAGCTGCTTCCCACACCAGTACTGTCACTTTTGACCACTCTGCTCCACTGGGGTGCAGGCTGCATTTCCTGCTGGTCAGAACCACATCCCAGAGCCACACCTGAGGAATGGGAAGGAATTGGTGATAGAGAAGATGGGGTCAATTCTAGAAACCCCCCCGTCATGAAGAGAGGAATGCCACATCACAAGGTTGCTTGTCATTTATCATGTATGGACAGTGAATATAGCTGGATAAGCTGCACTAAGAGTTAAAGTAAATATTCAAGTGCAGCTCTCAGAAATTATGTATATGTTACATATACCTGGTATAATAGTAAATAATAAGTAGCTTCTGTCAAAAATTCTGCCTTTAAAGTTTCAAAAATAGCTGAAATACTGTTCCTATCAAGAGAACACTTCCTTCAAGTATTCTTTTCCTTCCCTGGGCAATTACAATGTCTCTTGTAGTTGCCCAACATAATATCAGCATAGATCAGTGGAACTGGAGTTCTATAGTTAGGTGTTAGTGAAGATTTATGTGATTGAAAATCATAGAATCATAGTATCATTTGTGTTGGAAAAGATCTCCAAGATCACCGAGTCCAACATTTCAACAAGGAGCTCTACATCAACTAAAACATTGCATAAAGTGCCACATCCAGTTGTTTCTTGAATGCTTTCAGGGATGGTGACTCCGTTTCCCTGGGCACTCCATTCCAGTGCTTAACTACCCTTTCAGTGAAGAAATTATTCCTGATGTCCAACCTGAACTTCCCCTGATGCAGCTTGAGGCCATTTCCTCTTGTCCTGTTGCTGGTTGTGACAAATTTTAGTTGCAAGGGAGAAAAGGTTGCTTGGGAGAAAAGGCCAGCCCCCACCTGGCTGCAACCTCCTTTAGGATAGTTTTGGGGTGATAAGATCTCTCCTGAACCTCCTCTTCCTTTCACTAAACAATCCCAGATCATTCCGCAATTTCTATTATGATTCTATCTCTAGACCTTTCACCAGCTCCACAACCCTTTCCTGGACATGCTCCAGCCACTTAAAGCCTTTCTTGCTGTGAGTGGCTCAAAAGTGGACATAAGATTGGAGGTATGGCCTCACCTTTGCTGAATACAGGGGGACAGTCTCTGCCCTGCTCCTGCTGCCCACATTGTAGCTGATCCAGGCCAGGTGCCATTTGCCTTCTTGGTCACCTGGGCTGTTGACCAGAACTCCAAGATTCTTTGCTGCTGGGCTGCTTTGAGCCACTCTTTCCCCATCCTGTAGCACTGCATGGGGCTGTTGTGACCGAAGTGCAGGACCCATCACTTCACTTTTTTTAACCTCATGCAGCTGGCCTCAGCCCATTGATCCAGCCTGGCCCAAACTCTCTGCAGGGCCTTTGTATCATTCAACAGACCAGCACTTCTGCCCAACTCACTGTCATCTGCAGAATTACTGACGGTGCACTCATTGCCCTCTTCTAAACCATCAATAGAAATATAAATAGAACTGGCCCCAGTAGTGAACTTTGGGGAACCCCACTAATGATGGCCAACAACTGGATGTAGCACCATTCACCATGACCCTTGGGATCCAGCCATCCAGCCATGGTTTATATTTATGAACGTTTAATGTTTCTGAACATTAATTGCTTTGTTAAGCTGTAACATTTAGTGGAGAAAAATGCATATGAACAATTCTTGTTCAGAAACATAGAAGTGTCTATCAAGAATGCTTAGGATACAGACAAATAGGGATAACAATAGAAGTTTAAATAAAGCATTACAAATTATATTATAGATGAAAAACCTTCTCCATCTTTAACATACTTAAATTAATTAGGTGCTTATTAGCCATAAAAATACTATCTATAATTAATTTAGTGACATTCAGCTTTCAAGATTCAAATTCAGATGACAGCAAGGTTCAGACAGGGAATAACAGCATCTATGGAGATTGTTCAAATCTATTTTCATCCCCAGCTGGTAAAAAAACCTGAAGACCTGCTTCAGTATGCTTAACTGTTTCCATTAGTAACACACAGTGCAAGAATTTAGAGAAAAAGAGGTAAATTCTGAAATAGTGTGAAGTGTACAGAATTTCTGGATGGATGGATGGATGGATGGATGGAAGGAAGGAAGGAAGGAAGGAAGGAAGGAAGGAAGGAAGGAAGGAAGGAAGGAAGGAAGGAAGGAAATCAGATTATTGTCTACTCTTGCATTTAGCTTCATTCCCCTTCCTATGGTCTTGCATGTCTGAAGGTAAAGGCTTCAAATGTAGCAGTATTTCTAACTAATTTCTAAGGTCAGCTTTTATTTTTGCTGTTTAGCCATGTTTAAAATATCACTATTCAAATTCATAGCGGTTGTATTTTCTGTTTTTATATTTACACATTGATAAGTACATGCATCCACACATACAGATATTACATTATTGAATCACATAACTTCCCTGCTATATAATTGATGATATATATTTATTTGAGAAATAAAATATTATGTCATAGAGATATTTTAAATAACAGACTATTAATATTCTCCAAAAATTTTCAGTTAAACCTGCTTCCAAATTATCTTTAAAAAGTATCACTATCACAATATAGAATACCTTTTTTCCCTGAGAAATGTGAGATAGTTTAGTTTATGAAAAACAGTTCTTTATCTTCATCATCTGAAAATTAATTTTAGGTTTAGATAGCATAAGTTTATCTTTTTAGATAGGATGTGTCATTTTCAAATATAACGTATTGTTTTTCTGTAATTTAAAGATCTAATTTTGTCAAATCATGTCAATTATTTTGCCTTAATTAATATTACTATTTAACTGTTAATTTCTGTATAGTTAGCTAAAATAATCACAGCTCTACGAATGATGCATTGTTGTCAACACATAGTTATTCTTTAAATAAATCTGAAATAATAAATGGGAATTTTAAAATAACCTGTGTAATTATTTTTAGTGAAAACTCCCTTAGTCCTTCCTTCCTTCCTTCCTTCCTTCCTTCCTTCCTTCCTTCCTTCCTTCCTTCCTTCCTTCCTTCCTTCCTTCCTTCCTTCCTTCCTTCCTTCCTTCCTTCCTTCCTTCCTTCCTTCCTTCCTTCCTTCCTTCCTTCCTTCCTTCCTTCCTTCCTTCCTTCCTTCCTTCCTTCCTTCCTTCCTTCCTTCCTTCCTTCCTTCCTTCCTTCCTTCCTTCCTTCCTTCCTTCCTTCCTTCCTTCCTTCCTTCCTTCCTTCCTTCCTTCCTTCCTTCCTTCCTTCCTTCCTTCCTTCCTTCCTTCCTTCCTTCCTTCCTTCCTTCCTTCCTTCCTTCCTTCCTTCCTTCCTTCCTTCCTTCCTTCCTTCCTTCCTTCCTCCCTCCCTCCCTCCCTCCCTCCCTCCCTCTCTTTTTCTCTTGCTTTCTCATTTTCTTTCTTTCTTGCTTTCTTTTCCATGAAGGCTAACCATCCACAGTAGGAACATGCTAAATTACCAATTCAATTCAGAAGAACATATATTTTTACATATTTCATGTATTCACAATTGTTTAATTAATTGTCAGAAATCTTGTGAACGCACAATGTGTAAGGAAATCTTTGCTGTTCTGAAGGAAATGGTGAGCAAGAAAAGAAATAGAATAAATTTTTCATAAACCTGGTGGAAGCATAATTTCTTCATCATCTTGAATAATGTAAAACACATTTACAAACGGCAATTGCTACTTCTGGGTACCAACCATTTTTGAAATTTGTCTTGCGCAATGTGGGCCTTTTTATCCTGGCTATATATGCCTATAAAAATTTTTATTTCTTTAAAGAGTTTTTAAAAGTTATTACCTTAATAAAAGAGTAAGCATTCATATAACAACTGCATATTAAATCTCAATTTAAAAAAGCAAAACAAAACCCCCAAAACACAACAACGAAACAAACACCCGCCCCCCCAAAAAAATGGAGTAAGTATCTGAAAAATCTGCAAATAAGTCTTAAATCAGTTTGTCTTTATAATCATGGTGTTCCCTAGATCTTTGGTTAGGTTTATGTGTATTACTGACAAAGGAATCTCAAAATGGATAAGAGAAATAAGCTTTCTCAAAGGAATACTACGAAGTGAGCTAGCAATACTCAGAAGGAAGGAAGTTTCAGAAGAGCCTGTTATTTTAATTCCTTTAGGACACTAACACCACTCACTGTCCTGGATAACAAGTGACGGGACACGGCTGCACAGTGCTGACTGTGGAAGTGCTGTGTCAACAGTTGGACTCCAGCATCTTAGAGGTCTTTGACAACGTTAGCAATCCTATGGCTCTAAGGAAACAACAATTCTGACAGCCCCTTGAAGTGGTGTGCAAGTTCAGGAGAACCTTGTTCAACACATGAGACGGACTTTTCTTAGTCCTTGCCTTTGTGGTCATTTGGTTTATAGAGAGCGTGGGGGGCAATTAGCTGTGTCTTCGTTATTTTTACACTCCGTTTGTAAGCTTGTGAGTTTTGTGAGTTTTTTTCCCAAGGTCTTTTCATTTTGTGAGGATGGTAACCATCACAAGCTATCTGGCTCTTATTTTCTTATGTTTGCTCCATCTCCTATTCAAATGCAAGCTTGGTAGGCTAGTCAAATATCCATGTAATTTTTGACTGTCACTTAGAGAGGCTTGGTGAGTTGAAAAAGCCTTCGAGCTAACATTAGGAATTTATACAGGTTGGGTAGCTGGAGCTTACATTAAGTGCTCTGTACAGATGGCAAAACCAGTTGCTTTTAGAAATAAATGTGGGATTTTCTTGAAGTTAATGCTTGTTGAAAGTCAGGAGATTGAAATTTACTTTTTCTCCACTCCCCTGTCCTGACACTGCAGGAGGTCAGCTGTCTGACATTAGCATCTTCATTGTACATGATAAACCCCTTCCACATGTGTTAGGGCAAAACAAATACCTAATACTGAGGAGAGGAGCAGGTGAGTGCAGGGTACATCTTCTCATTGTGGAGCTGGTGTAACTTATGCATAAAGCTAAATTCCATTGTGCATTTGCTATTTGCTTGGCTGGATGAGAACTGAATGAAAAGCAAGCATGATGATGAGTAGAAAAAGGAGCAATAGGACCCTTATGGTCAGTGGGTGGAATCATGAATATGTGAGAAGTCTTGATGGGCTAGAACTGAACAGGTTAGTCCAGATAATTCTTTTATGTAGGACTTCAAGGTTTTCTATAAAGACTTATATTATTTTTATGAGGGCAAAATAGCAATGCCTATACTTTCACAGAATAGGGGAAGAATTTTGATATTGGAAAAGAAGAAGAAGAAATTAATGTATTTGAACTGAGCAGAAGGCATTATTAATATTGCATTTTACCATCTCTCAACTTATAGGCGTGGTGTAAATAATACTTGAAAAAAGATTTTTTAAAAAGCCTTTCATGTTAAATCCAGGTTCTTTTGCTGCTAATTCTTTTGTTGTAGAGATATTTGCTTAAATTCAGCAGTGTAACAAATAGCAATTTGACTAATTCTTCCACTGTTTTATTAGAGGTTTGTTCGTTTCTCCTTAAGAACACTTTCAGCAAACTAGATTTGCCCTTTGATTGTCAAAGTTCTTCTGCTCACAACTAAATTAATAATTCTGACCAAAAAAGTAACACTTGAGATCTCATTTCAATAAAATAATAAAATATGACTGTGATGTTTAGTTTTGCATGGGTAATTTAAGAGAAGAAAGTCCTAACACGTATTTGGGTTGTATTACTATGCATTGTTCATAGAAAAAACCTATAGTTTCTATTTTTTTAAAGAGTAAGCAGTATTTTTTCTGTTTTACACTTTGCTTCTAATTGCATTCATCTTAGAAAAAATAAAAAAAAATTGCAACAGAATGGAAGAAGTGGCTTTACAGCTGCCTCTTTAGCAAATGCAGGAGAAAGAGAAAACACAAATAAAGTTAATTCCATATAATAGATATTTAAGCAAAGTATCAATTTTTTTCTTCACAATGCTACAAAAAAATGGAAGACAAAGGCAAAGAACTAAAATTATTTTCACTCATTTTCAAAACAGTGGCTTTTAATTTTTTTCAAATTTTTATAGATATTTTTGTTTCCTCTCACAGAATTCAAAACAACCAAGTTGTATTGCTATTAGTAATATGGGCCACCTACTTGGTCATTTGAATTTGCTCTTAATATCAAATATTGTATTTTTAATCTGCCCTGCAAGTGCTTACTTCTTTGTATATAAGCTATCTGTGGATATCAAATTCAGTTTAAGCATCTAGGTTCTAAAAAGCTGCATGTCAGTTGTTTCCTTTTTTAATTCTCCTTGTTCTCAGGACAGAAGGCAATTTAAGTGATGCTAAAATATAGCTAAGATTTGATTCCATTATACGAGGATAGGTGTGTAGTGCTGTTTTAGAGGCTCTAGGAGCATTTCCAGGACACTTCCAAGGGAATGACATATTGACACTAGATCTGGAGGAGGCTGAATGTGGGATACATTTGGGTAAGCCACATGCCACTACTCACCCACTCTAAGGTAAATAAAATGAGCTTTTTGTGGCTTTTAAGCTAAACCATTTTCTAGTCTCCATCAGGCAGACTGACAGCTACAGTAGGAGTTTAGATGTAGCACACAGGTGTATGAATGTAAGTGGATGACAGAACTGAAATGTCTTAAACTGCATTCTAAACTAAATTAACTTTGTGTGTTTCCATCACATACATTGAAATGCAGTGTCTGATATAAAAGTCAAGGGACATATGCCTGTACTTGAGTGCTAGGACACGAAGCTGGCATTTTAAAATATTAAACTTACTGGATGCGTTTATAATACAAGAAAGTAATGGAATTGAATTAATTTATGATCTTTTTTTCTGAAATACAAATGTAAAATAGTGATTGATACTCACAAAATTTATAAAACTGACTTAAAAGCCATCAGTACAACAAGTAAGTCTTTTAGTAATTAGTTTAGTATTTCCAAGATTTCTGACCAAAAATTATTACAAATAATACTTTAGAAAGTGGAAAGAAAAGGAGCAGTTGTTAGTCTTTAGTCAAACTCCCAGAAGTATGAAATACCAGATGATCTCTGGTGAAGAGAGATGATGTTTTCATGACTTTTTCAGAAGGGTTCAATCTGAAAAGGGGGTGTGTGCCATGACCCAGAAAGGTTACTAATACAGCAGAGACACTGCAGGGAATTTGCCTGCTGACTTCTTTCTGCTACCACTATGGTAAGAGTGCCTGAAGTTGGGAAGGAGGTGCTGTGTTTTCAGGATGTCTTTGGAACAGTTCCATTAACATCTACTTCCCGCATCAATTAGACTATTACCCCCAGGCCAGTACTGAGTTAAAGCAGTCCTAGCAGGAGGGAGAAGTTCTTCCATGGTACTTTTTCTGACCCCTCCTTGTCTCTCCTCTTCCTTCACAAAGCCGAGACAGGCAGCCAATATTCCCAGTAATGATAAAGAGGTTGTGTAGTTCCCAGCATAAAGAAGAGTGGAAAGGTGAAGGCCTCCGTTCCTCATTCCTTTCTCTTCAATCTTCTCCTCTATTAAAAAAAAATTTAAAAAAAGCTGGGATGTCATCTGTATCTGCCATAGAAAGAAAGAAGAAACATCTTAATCAAAAGTCTTCAATCTAAAGATTAATTATTTGTCTAGGACTTGTTTGTGTATGCTATGGAAAATTGAGTAAATTTAAGAGGATGTCATGGTGAGAAAAATATTTTAAAAATTGTTTGGAGGGTTTTTTGTTTTATACGTGTGAGGAAAAATGTTCAGGAAAATTCAGATGCAAATCAGGTGGACATTTGGAAACTTGTTATAGTCATAAAAAAATCAATGAAGGAAAAAACAGTGGTAAGATTAGCAGTGAAAAATAAGTACACAGCAATTTAAAAGAATTTAATTAATTAATTAATTAATTTCTTTGAAGTTTTCCGATGCATCTAAGAGATTCTTTTTATTTTTGGCTGTCTAGTAAATAATTTTATACAAATTCTGTCTCCTAGTCAAAAGCACAAGTAAGAGAGAGTATGGAGGGAACTGGAGGAAAAAAATACTTATACTGAGGGTAAAGAAATATTGCCTTGGAAATGTAGGGCATGAAAGAAGCAAGTTACTTGCTGAGTCTGGCGATGTCAAAATAGCAGGTTTTTCAAAGGATTGCTGATGCACATGAATCAATAGTTCATTGTGAAGAGAGTGCTTGGAGAAGTCATGTGAGATCTCAAAGTGACTCCAGATTTGATGTGCAAGAAGTAATAAAATGACATCTTGTAACACCTAAATAATTTGGATTAAAATATTTCACTTCCTTGTTCTATTATCATAAAGTCAGAGTTCACAAGTAAGCAAGAGGTAAATAACGACCCATGCAAAGATTCCATTTGATAAGGAATTGTTTCTTCAGTTCCAATGGTGTCTACAGAATGACTAAAGAGTAACTCGTTTTTAGTAAATATATCCTGAATTGATAGCACTATGAAAAGAAATTAATTTGCTTTAGTTCTTTAATGTCGTCTTTTAAAGCCTACAGGCCGACTTAACAGATAGAAGTTATTTGTAACACCGAAAAAAAATATTGTTTGGATTTTCCTACTACAGAGAGAAAGTAATAAAATTTGCATATTTGGTGCATGTTTAGTGTTACCATCTGTCAAAGTAGTGTAGCCTGGTGGTGCTAATTTCAAAGGTGATGAGAGTGACCAAACAAATCTTGTGGTATTTAATTGCAAAAGCTGAGAAGATTAAAGGTCAAGGATGTCTCTGTAATCTTCATTCAGCCTTTTAATGTAGCAAGCATTATGATAGAGCATTTAGCATTTGAGTGCTAAATTTGGTCTTCATTTAGAAAATTAATCACGATTATACAGTGAGAAGGGCTTCTTTTTCATTTTTTTGCAAGAGCTAGTTTGTGCATGTAAATACACACTATAATACACACATACATCCATAATTGTTTAACTATGCATATATATCTATACATACAGATTTGAATATGAAAATATGTGCAATATTTGAAGATATATCTCTTTGTATATAATAATAAAATCACGGGGGTTGGAAGGAACCTTAAAGATTATCGATTTCCAACCCTTTGCCATGGGCAGGGACACCTTCCACAAGAGCAGGTTGTTCAGAGCCCCATCCAGCCTAGTCTTGAACACTTCCAGGGATGGGGCATCCACAGCTCTTTGGGCAACCTGTGCCAGTGCCTCACTACCCCCTGGATAAAGAATTTCTTTCTAACACATAAATTAAACCTACCCTCTTTCAGCTTAAAACCATTCCTCCTTGTCATATCGCTCTCTACCCATGGAAAAACTCTCTCTCCATCTTTTTTGAAGCTCCCTTCAAGGAGACTGGAAAGTATCCTCAGAGTCTTCTCATTGCCAGGCTGAACTAACAAAGCTCTCTCAGCCTGTCCATAGCAGAGGTGCCACAGATCACCTTCATGGCCTTTCTCTGGACCCTCTCCTTCCCTCTCTAACCTCTCACATCTCTCTTGTGCTGAAGGCCCCAGACATACATGTATCTGTAGATGCAGGATATAATGGGATTAATGACTTTCGGGTTCAGAGCTATTCTCAATCTAGATACCATGAATGTAATTCTTAGTGTTTCAAATAGCTGTCAGTAACCCCCAGATGTGAGATGTTATAAAATAAAGAGCACATAGTCAAATACACCCTTGTGGTGGTTGATAATCAGTAATGACACTCACAGGCAGTTTCTCTATGTGTGACATTATATCTACTGAAATAGTTTTTGTTCATGTTATCAGTAGTGCCGTTTAAAGTACGGCTATTAATATGGTACTTTACAGGCAAAGTTTAATCAAAATGCATTCAAATTTGTGTGCTCATTATCAGTGTTACATACTAAAATTAACTTTGCTAGTAACATCCTTGCTTATGGCTATACTTTTCTTGTACTATTTCTCTGTTTGTGGATCCTTGGACAAAGGCAAGGCTTAATAAAAATTAAATTTATTTCAGCATAACATTTTATATTGAGGCAAATGAAAAATAAAAGCCTTGATCTCATCTTTTAATGAAAGTATACTTCCAGAATCCCTTTTCTCTCAATGCTGAGGAAAGAAGGATAAGGTGCATAGACCCTCAGGCCTTGTGTCTCTTCAGCAGCAGAACAGAGAAGATTCTCAGCCTCAGAAACCCCCAGATGTTTCTACCAGAATACAGGCAAGGCATGTGAGTGATACCCTGTCCTTCAGTATGATTCTGCATAATGCTAATAACAAGGTGCAAAAACCAAAAGATGAGGTTTCTAAACCAGCATCTTTGTTGAATTTGCTTCAGGACCCCTGAATAGGCAATATTCCAGGACTGACAGGCATTGGATTTGTCACTATTCTCAGCTGAGCTGGAAAAGAGTATCTGGAGAATGAGCACTTAAACTAATACTGGAAAAAAAAAAAAAAAAAAAAAAAGGCTTTAACTGAGCTACTGTTCTGGCTTCAAGGCATCTGAATCTCATTTGCTTTATGAGCAGTTCTTTCCCCAGCAGGAAAGGGCTTACACTGCTACCAAAGTGCAGAAAATACAAGTACTTTGCAATATAAAACTCTTCCCTCTCAAAGTGTCTGAGTTTTTGACTGAGATTCTGACTTCTTAGCCACTGGAAAATGGCTGATAAATCCAGTGGGACCTGGATTTGCAGTTACCCATTTGTATTAAAAGCTTCAGAGCTCTTAGAAACTACAAACACTTTCTTTCCAGCAACACGAATGTGTTTTCATTTGACGTAAAATTCAAGAGTTGCTGGAAATGTCCTTCATAACCATTTAGAGTCTAAACATGAATGTGAGAGTCCTCACAGCACTCACTGAGTACACAGTAAAGCAGCTGGAACTCAAGAATTGAGTCTACATTATTTACCCATGGAGTAAGCTTTTTCAGCTGCTCATGCAGTCATTCCAAGTATATGTAATTTAATAGTCATTTTCATTCAGTCAAGGCTTATTTGAGAGGAGTTAATCTAAGGATCAAAAATTTCAGTTAATTTTGCAGTGCATAAAATTATCTCTTTAAGAATTGTTTGGCCTAAGTTTTCAGGTTGGGCAGAAAAAGGGAAAATATTTTCCTTGTGAGATTGCAGCCAAATATTCTCGTTTGAAAGGTGAAAGTTTAATGAAAAACCTGGATAGTGAAGTGATAAAACTATATGCGAGTTTATAAGGAAATGAAATCCTTTGTATTCAGCTCAGGATATGGAGCAAGTCAAACCAGGACCGGCATACTGAGCAGTCAGATGGGAAGAAAGATGAGATCAGAGAACATTTACTGGGGCTTTCACATCCAGAGTACCAAATCTGAAAAGAAAGTGGCTGAGGGGAGGAAAGACTGGGGAAAAAGAAGTTCTCATGCTATTTAAAGATAACATTGTAATATAGGCACACAGGGTGGCAGGATTAAGGAACCTTTAATTACTGCATTCCCTTAAATCTAAGTTTTTTACTTCACATTTTTGTTCAGGTATTTAAAATATACAGATTACATGGCAGCAGAGTTATATGATTTTAATTTCAATGAGGTGTGCATACCTTGCTAAAATTAATATATTATCTCCCACTCTTCTCTCCTATGAATTTTACCCTAGGCTCTGTAACACTATAGGTAGAAAAGTTATTAATAAATTGTATGGCTTTACTGCTATGCAAAATTATATCGAGTCCTTGTCCTTGTTAAAAACACCTCTAAGACGGCAGTGAGATTTAGTAGGGACACACTCAGATTTCACTTTTTTAGGGTGTACCATTCTTAGTGTCCCAGGTAAGGAATGAGAGGGCCAAGTGCCCCCAGGCAGGCAGAGGTGATGCAGGAGGGCACACTGAGTGTGTGTCCAATCTCCCTGCTGCAGAACATTTGCTGTTACAGGCCAAAATACCCTCTCCCCAAAAGGTTTCCTTCACAGTAACACTGCTTTTATTCTTGGTAAGTGACAGTTCCTTTTCCTGCAGCAGCAATGTTGTATTGATCCGTTCATCACTCAAACTGAGAAGAAGAACGGCCTCAAACAATGTGAGATCTGCTGGACTGTTATGGGACACTGACAGTAAATGCTCCATTTGTGCTTATTGAAATTGTTAATTTTTCCATTTGGCTCTCAAGTGCTGAAGCCAAAACAGCATGCAGACTCTTTATGGGCCTCAGGAGCCCTCTCTCAAACTCAAGCCCGTTCATTATTCAAGAGGAGTTATATTAGAAAAGTTGTCTGGCTGGAAATATTTTCAACTATTTAAAAAAAAAATTCGGCTTTCCCACTACAAATAGTTTTCCTTATCATAGCAGGTTGCTTTGTTGTTTTAGTTTTTTTTTTTTTTGTTTTGTTTTGGGAACTCTATTTAGGGAATCATTCTAAAATCAGTCTAAGGTTCTAGCATTAAACGTGTTGCTTGCAGGAAGTGTTCAGTAGGGAATGAATGAAAACAAGGACTCTGTTAACCTCTCATATTGCTCACCAGAGAGAAAATACCCAGTTGTTAATTAGGGCGATAAACTGACAGTATATACAATAATGTGTAATTTGTTAGAGTGCTACTTTTAAGCTGTGCTTTACTATTATTTATGAGAAAAATACAGCCACAGCTTCAAATCTTGTGGGTGTTTAGCACATGTGGAAAATCAGAAAAGGCCAAATGAAATTAAATCCGCTAAAATAGAAGAGTTTGGATTAATGTGTTTATAGTCAAAATAATATGATCAACAAGATTAATTAGTAAATGCCATTTCTGTGGACATGATATGGTCTGAAGACATGAATTTTGCCAGGTTTAATGACAGTTACATTGTGTCAGTGAAAGAGACAAAATGCAATTACTTATGAGGAAGATATGTTATGGTCCAGACTTTTGGAATGTGTTCTTCAAGCACTGAAAATCAGAGTCCCTCAGTCCCATCAGGGCAGAACAGGCATGGCTGGCTGACAGATAAGATAAGCTGGGCTGGACAGTGGATTCCTACTGTATCTCATAGAAAAGGCTTGGCATAAAGTCATTTACACAGGACGGTGGGTGTTTTATGTGGGATGTGGAGGGTACCCAGCAGTGTGTGTCTTCCCTCTACAATGATAGGAGGAGAAATAAATATATGGATGAGGCTCTGTAGCAGACTGCAGTGTAATGTTTGTGTATGACACAGAACAGCAGATACTGCGTTAAAACCTTAACTCTGGGAAACCGCAGCAAATTCGAGTCTCTCCTCTCAAAGTCTCATTTAAATGTGGCTTTAAATGAGCAATCTGCTTGTGTTTCAGTCCTTTGCTGCCACTGAGAATCTCATTGACATGCAGTACTTTGACCATCATGTTTTGCTCTTTGGTGTTTAGAAAATGCAGCAAAGAAATTTAACGTGAGTGACAGAATAACTATTATAGACTCTCAACAGTGAAGAGTGCTAAAGGGGAAGTAATGCTTCTGAGTGAACAGCTACATGATTAATAGAGTTTTGAACATTTTACGTGAACCGGTATCTAGCTCCTTCTGATTCTTCAATAGTTCTATTTGGAAGACATGTGAGAGTCAAAGTTATGTTTGCTGAAGCGCTGTATATCAAATTTGCAGACTCTGCAAGTTATAATGCATAAATTATATATCTTTGTATAAATCTTAATCATACAGTGGATATGATATTTCTTGAAAGTGTACAAATAGTCACTGTGAATTGCATGATGAGTTTGACTTTCTGTCATCAAAAAGTAAAAAAAAAAAAGGATGAAATATTTAGTTCAAGGCACTAAATAATCGTTAAATAAAAATTGGGAAGTAATTTTTGTGTGTTTAGAGTAAATTTGGTGTCACAATATAGATAAAAATCACAATCATTTTGGGTGATTTGCTTCTCATGTACTACACGCAGAATTTTTGCAGCATTTTTTTATACTCTTTTTAAGTGCATAAAAGGTATATTTATTTCAGTTATTTTAACTTCATTAATTGGCAAATTACCACTTCAGTTAAAAGTTAGAGGTCAACATGCAGGTCATGTCAAAAATCTTTATGATCCTAACGAGTTATGAACTTTATATGAATTAGTGCATTTAGGAAAGAAACAGAACTGGAAATTATGCAAAAAAAAATTCTCCATCTTGTTTAAAATGAGTCAAACATCCAAAGATCACTAATAAACAAGGATATCATGATTCACATTATTTATATTTACTTACAATTTCTGTGTTTAGCACTGTGTCCCTACAAAATTTAGATTTGGGTGGCCCTGTGAGGAACAGAGAGTTGCACTCAATCATTATTTGTCCACCCCAATTTTAGATAATCCATGACATTATGATCACCATGGAATTTTGATCTTATAGTCTTGAAGAGATGTATTTCTCTACAGGGACAATGAAAATGATGTGTTCCCTATTTAAACTTTTACAGCTTAGAGGGCAAGCAGTATGGACAGGCACGGTTATCTTCTGTCAGTCTGACAGGTGAGCTGCTTGACAGGGATAAAAGGCTTCACCTGGAGAACTGCCCAACATTTCCAAAAAGTAATGTAATATGTTTCCAGTTCTCTGTGGTATGCATAAGAAAGGAGGAAGAGGGGGAGATACGTGTTTCGAACTTTCTCTAGAAAATATAAGAATAGAAATAGAAAATATAAGAAATATATTTTCTTTCTCTAGAAAATATATTTTCTATTAAAAAAGTATTCATAACTCAGTGAAATAGAGGCAATTAAAGGTATTCTCTTCCAGTTTGTAGCCCATTAGTTCTTCTATTACTTAGTACCCTCAGTGAAGAAAGTTTAAGTGGATTGACACAGTTAGAGATCACTGGCTTATCTAATTGTAAGAATTTTGAGCTTTAGGAAACTTAAAACCATATTTTAACTAACTATATTATGCTTTCAAAATATTTTTAATTTCAGTAAAGGAAGCAAAACAAACATCTCTGGCTAAAAGTAGTAAAATATTATGAAAAACAGTCTGATCAATACAATGCTGTCTTGAATCCAAATAAAATTAAGAATGCAATATATTAAGTGTAAAGAAGTGTAGTATAAAACCAGCTATTTAACGAAACCATACTGTGATCCATGTTTTTCTGCTTTCTTTGATTGTGCAAACACTATTGTAGTTGCTACCGTTATAAACACAAAACACTGGCAGACAAGCATTTTGCCAGTACCTGAAAATTTTGTTTCAGCTTGAAAAGTTTAAGTGTATAGCCAGGTCTATAAATATGTAGCTACTTGATTATTGTTATATATGCATTTTTTTAAAATGAGGAAATATTAGGAGTTAGTTGAAATATGTGCACCACTGCATCAGTTATGCCATGTCCAGCAGAGGTAATTAATCAGCTAAATGGCATCCAGGATGATATGAGATAAGGTTGAGAATCTTGATAGACAACAGCCAAAGACAGCCCTACTGTGTTAGCACTGTACATTTGTTTAGACATTTCAATCCCTTCTCTGGCTATTACAGATCTCCTTTTTCTGGAGAAAATATACAGCTACTCCTGGCAGATCTGTACAAGTGAGACATTTGGCAGATGATAAATTAGATTAGTGTAAACACTGATTTTAATTTTCATAATGTAAGCCTATTGCAAAATGTGACCATTTAATCCCACCATATATGCATTAAAATTTCTAGAACAGAGGATGCTTCACATGCACAGGATGAGGAACTCTGCCCAGAAATGAAATGACTGAGAAAAGGTCTATGTAGTAATTTTAAATAATGCTTAGACTTGAACTCATGTTTTATTTCTGCATCTATTATCCTAAATATGTGACAGAGGACAGGAACATCAAGTAGAATTTCTCTGTGAAAGGCAGTATGAGGTTTTGTGGCCAGCAAGTTCAGCAACATGCACTCAGGCTAGAAAAAATTATTGACTTCTGGCTAGTGCAGCCAGAGCCTTTGGTTTGGTGAATTCTTAATTTGCAGGAACATTTAATCTGAATAAAATCATCTTTGTAAAATACATGCTACACCTCAAACATTCCAGTACTAAAATCATGCAGTTCATAGTGCACTTCAGATAGGTGATTAGACTACAGGATTATAGTATGACTTCTTTAGATGTAAGAAAAAAAAGAATTGAAAATGGAACCACAGCTTTTATTCCTCAGGATGCACCATAATATTGTTATTTAGAAATGGATCCTTCCCTGAGAAGGAGCCTAAAATAGTTATCCAGGAATCTTAACAAGAGGCCTGAGGAAAATCATTGTGAAATAGTTGGGGTTTGCATTGTGCTAAATAAGTGTTTGCATCTGACCCATAGCCTTGCTATTCATTCATACATATTCATTTTTCACTTTCCTTTCATTCAATTTTTTTAATATTGTAGTGAAAGAGGACATGATGTGTGCATGATAAAATGTAAATGCCCAGTCATACAAGATAAAAAAAGAAAAAGAAATTATGAACAGCAAAAAAAAAAAAAAGGTTCCAAAGAATTCCAGGTCAAAGGATATACTTCTTTATGTGCTTTGAACAACTACAGGAATTCTAAGGCAGATTATTGTAAATGTTTATCAGACTTTGAATTTATAATCACTTGTCTAGTCTTGTATGTTAGTTTGATGGTTACCTAATTAATATTATATATGAAAAGACAAGACTGCATGGGTGATTTTGATAAGATGCTTCACTGAAGTTAATAGGCAGCTAAGGTGGCCTGTGAATTTTTTTGTGAAATGCAACAAATAACGTAAATAAGATGAATGATGTTGATTAATTGTGATTTTATCAGAAAATGAACTTTATTTCTTTTTTCTGCATGAGAGAGTATGTATGAGAAACAAAAATAATGTGAAACCAATTAATAAATGTTATTTATGTACATAGGTAAGATTGGATTGTGAAGAACATTGCAGATTACATTGCAGAATTGTGTAACTGCCGCCACACATTTAAATCTTGGAAAATAAGAAATGGACTGTATGAATAGGGGGAGTTTATAAGATCATGCTGTCCATAAGTTTTTTTATTTTTGTCAGAGTATCACTAGCATCCATGACAGTGAAATGTTCAGACAACATTCAAGGTTTTCATGCATTGATTGCTTATGATTTAGTTTATTGGCTTTGGTCTAGTATTTAATGAACTGCCAGAAAAAATTATTGCTTAGCAAACACACGCGCCATGAATATTATCTATTCATCCTGATAATATAGACACAGCAAATGCAAATGTTCTTGGAATCAGCAAACTAAAAATCTGAGGTGTTTTAATATATACATACAGTGCTTCTGTGTTCATGTATGTGCACATAAAAGTCAGGATAAGATTGGGCTATCATAATACATTAATAAAGGCAACTACCCTCCTTGAGGAATTGTCTCCTACTGTTAACATATTTATCATTATAAAAGCTCAAAAATTGTAGTTGAAAATTTAAATTCAAATATAAATAATACAATTTTAAAAAATCACGGTATGCACTATATAACACAGTGCTTGTAGATCCTTTTAAACATTATTTTAATGATTCCCTTGCAAGGTCAGAATGATAAGCTTTCCACACCATTTCCTATTACATTTTTAAAAATTGTGATCAATTGCATCTCCTTGTTGAAACTGGATTCTTCTGACACAGGAATAAATGACTTAATTTTGATGACAAAAGATGGGGCACTCATCCAAGTCTTGAGGCATCAGCCCTGTGAGTTAGAAGGGCAAAAACTAAATAAAATAGCATCTTATCCTGTCTCATCTAGAAGAGCTGAATTTCTTCCTTGATACCAGAGTGCCCCTAAAAATATATAATGCATGTATCATAGAAATTAGTTCATGTGATATTCTAAGAACAGACAGTTAATGTTAGCCTTCATTTTTCTTGCAGTTACATTTATAAACTGCTGACATGGAACTGTTTGCAAGAAGAAGATCCTAATCCACTCTAACTAATCCCTGTGGCAGCTGCTGTGTTTCCCCAAACACTTGTCTCATAATGGCAGCCTCGATCTCAAGAGCATAGGACATAAAAAGGAAATAGATAAAGGTGCTTCCTGACATTTGGACAGAAGTTTCTCTGTTTCTTTTCCTGTGTCAAGGCATCACTGAAAAAAGCCAGGCTCCTTCTTGTTCACACCCTCCCTTCTGGTATTTATATACATCAGTGAGATCCCCCTGGCACTTTTCTTCTGGCTAGAAAGTCCCAGCTCTCTTTGCCTTTCCTTAATGAGGAGGGGCTCCAGTCTCCTCAATCCAGTGGCCCTTCCAGAGTGTCCCTGTCTCTCTTGACCTTGGAAAGGCAGAGCTGGACACTGCTCCAGGTGTGGCACCACCTCCATCTGCTGGCACTGCTCCATCTCAGGCACTCAAGGATGTCATTGGCCTGTTTTTCTGCAAGGGCACATTGCTGGTTCATGTGCAAATTGATGTTCCCCAGGACCCTCTGGCCATGTCAGGATCCGTCCTAGTGAACGGATGACCTTATGGTTCGTAGGAGTCATCTCAGAGTGCAAAAACCAACACGGTACAAGGGGGTTTGCAGTGATAATCAAAACAAATGCAGTTTTATTGAATGATCACAGCAAAAATGCGATAGAGGGATTAAGGGAGAGAAAAAGAGAGAGAAGAGAGAGAGGGAGGGGATACAGCTACCAACGCAGAGACGAAGTCCTTTGGTCCACTCCAGTTGAGCTTCCGCCTGTTACGCTGGGGAGAGCTCAAAGGCATGGCTGAATTGCACCCCAATTATACTCTTTTTGTTGGGGGAAGGGAGAATAAATTTCACAACTGAAACAAAGGCCTCAAGGGGAAGAATAGAAAGGGATGTACACAGAATTCAAGCTAGGCAGCAGGCAAGAACCATTGTGTTCTTGCCAGTGGTCACAACCTGCAGGCAAACATCTTGCTTTTGTCACCTTGCCTCCCCCACACACCTCCCCCGGGCTGGGGGTTTCAGTCCCAGTCCTTGTAAGGAACAGAGAGGCCTTTTAGGAGTTTCATGCCTCAGTCCTTGGTGGGGAAGCTTCTTACATCTCAGTCTGTCAGGGTGGTTGTAAAACAGATGAGGGTCTTCTGTGGGAGACCACCTGAAACTCAGGAGAAGTCCAGCCAGGCCGAGAGGTGGGGCAGCTTCCAGAGCTGCTATTGTTGCTAACTTGGCACGGTGCCCCTTTCTTAGCATACAGCAAACACACCTGTGAAAACAAATAACACTGTGCTTTCAGGTCTCAGGGCCTTTGGCATGTGAATTTCTCCTTCAGAGCCAGAGATTGTAGACAGGGGGGAGTCTTCTCTTCAGTGGTCCCCCAATGACGATCATGAGGCAGATGAGGGAAAATTTGGACAGACTCTCACAGGCCCTTTGCCCCAAAGCTGCTGGGTGTGTCCCAGAACAATTTTGTACCCAGAGTTGTTCCTTTCCAGATGCAGGACTTATCCTTCTTGAGCTAGATAATAGACCTGATATGAATAATATTATTATGATATGAATCAGATAATAGACCTGATATGAATAATAAGGTATTCCTGCAGATTGCCCATTTGTTAAACAAAATAACCAAAAGCTTATAATTGGTCTTCTATCAACTCACTGTTATTTTAGTTTGAGTTTCCTAATATTTTCTTTAGAGACTGATTCACTGAGAGGGGCTCAGTTCTTTCTATTCCTCTTTCTCTCTGTCATGAAATCTGAACTCTCTGCCAAAGAATGCAATAAATAGCACGCCATCAATCAATAAGGCCTTCTTGTGCAAATACTTGAAATTTTTTCCCTGTGTTTATTAACAACTAAGTTTCAAGCTCTCTTCTGTCAGTAACTAAAATCACTAGAGAATCACAGAAGGCTTTGGAAAAATAAACCAGGTCAAACAATGTTTGAAAGCTTGATTAACTAACAATCATAAAGTCCTGGTGAAATAATTATCACACTAACAAATCTGCTTGTGCATCATCAGTCTCTGATCTGAAGTCTGTAACGTCTCTGGTCTGCTTCCTTCTCTAATTTTTGGTCTGTGTTTCCCAATAGAAACATTCAGTACCTTGCCATAAAGATTTTTGGGTGGTGTTTTAAAAGTAGAAAACATGAAAAAGAGAAATTTTGTGTTCAAAGAAACGCTAAAAAATTTAGGATTATTTCAGACAACTTCTATTTCAGTGGTTCAAGAAAAATCATCTCTAAATTACTAAAACTAATACTAACCAAAGGAGATGTAAATGGAGAAAAGTAAAAGTTTTTGAAAGTTTTTCCTCCACATTATATACAGTTGTGATATTCTTGCTCTATGTCATATTTAAAACTTCTACGATATTATAGCATCTCTTTCTGTGATAGAAGCATTTTAGAGTTTACTCATTCAGATGTTTATAATTGCTAAAATTCTAGAAAATGTTGAGAAGGTGAATTAGTTAAAAGCATATTTCAATAACAAGTTTCGAGACACATGGTGGTTTTCTGACAATTAGGAATTAGTTGAACTTGGTTTTGTCAGTTGCCAGTTCCATTTCCACCCTAAAAAATCATTGTAATAACTCTTAAAGTATCTTATAAATAAGGTAGAAAAAGCAGGAAAATATAATGGTTTCTTATCTGTTTCTGTTTATTATTCATACTTGCCAGTAGATGCTAAAAATTCTGGTTATGAATATTTCAATTGATAAAACATTCTAAATGATAAAAATAAAGAGAAACATTTATTTTATTAATGAAGCTTTGTGTCAGATTAATAAATTTTTAGCCTTATATTCCCTCTTTGACTTTAATATTATCAGAATGAATAGCTTTATTTTCTAGCTGTCATTTATCTGTCCTCTTGCCATCATTTTTCTTTGCCAAAATCTAAATGGTGAAAAATGTGTTGTATTAAATGGAGATTTTTAACACAACTACAGATGGTATTTATCAAATTTCCATATAACAATTAAATATGAAGATGAGATGTCAATTTTAAAACTATATTTGGAAATCAGAGGATTGTGTCTCTGGTTCAAAATAACTCCAGAGAAGGAAGTTGCTGGACCAGTTGAAATACCAGCTGTGGAGAGAGACCATCTTTAAAATGGAGAAGAGAGAACAACTTCTAAAATACATTCCCCTCACAACAACATGAGCCAAACCTAAACTAGTGGTAATTTTCTTTTCTTTTAGTCACATACAAAAACTCTATTGTTTTTTACCTCATCCTGTATGGTGTAAATTTTAATTCCCTATATCACCTTTGAGACAGTGTTTACAAAGGAGTCTAAAGGCAGAGTTATGCTCTAGTAATTCCTACTGTAATTTGCAGTTTAATCATGGATACATATGTTCCAAACTAGGATTACATAACAGTTTGAAATATGGTTTTGAGAGAGGAATGTGATATTCAAAGTAAAAATACACTAATTTTAATTATTTATGTGTGCCTCTGGACAGTTACAATTTTTAAATTATTTATTGTTGCAGTTGAGATTGCAGATTTTATTTTAGGGCCATTTTCCATGACACCTTTCCCCACAATAGTTTCAGCTGAGCTGAATCCATCAATGGTTTGACAACTCAGGGTATTCTTTGGGCAAGTGTTTTTTCCACATTGCCTACAATTCTGCATATGGCTTTCAGACAGAGAAGTAGTCAGTTGATGTAATGAGTTCAGTAAGAAATTATTTTGTCCTGTAGCAAAAGCAAGAAGTTTTATTTAAACTTTACTGCTTGAGTTATTATTAAATTTTAACTTGTTGATATTGTTAAAATAAGTCAGTTTGTTAAGATGAGATCAATTCTAAAATATTTTGCTCTTCTGTTATTTGCATTTTCATTTTAATGTATTTTCTTCCATTTTACTTAATGGTTATTCTTCATTAACACAAGTAACCCAAGTAATCTGCTGCTGTGGCTGCTGACATAATTTCCTACTGAGAGAGTTTCATTGATTAGTTTATTTCTGTTTGTATTTTTGCCCTATTGGGGGAAACAGAGGTTTATAGATGTGATAGTCCTGAGCTGTAATTCTCAGTGAGCCTACATCTGGGTGATTGCAGACAAGCCACTTGACCTCAATATGACTCAATTAACCCAGCAGCAAAATTGGGTAAACATCAAAATCACATTGAAAAGCAGCTGCTGCAGCATCTAAATTAAATTGTCTAAAATTGTATTGTGACAGCATTGCCATTGGGTCTCTAAAGAACTGAATTTTAATTGTTTTCCAGTCATAGCACTACATGAAAATGGCTCTAAAAGACATGCAAATAACGATGTCTCCATAGTTTTGCAATGACATTGCCTGTATGGTCAACGGAGGCATTTAGATCAATTGTATAAAGTGATTTTGGCAGTTTTCAGATTTTTTTCACAACCATTTCCATGTATATCTACTTGCAAATGGCATGTGTTTTTTATGATTTTGGATCAGATAGCAGGAATTTCATCTTTAATTCATCATACAACACACTTAAGAATTTATTGATCTTGAGGGAAACTTAGAAAAAAATGAAGATTAAAAGCAGTTTTATGAGGTTTTGGAAAATGAATGGTTCAGTTTTGGGAAATATTCCATGGCAGTCTTTTTTTTCCAGTAATGGTGGAGTCCACTCTTAAGAAGCCATGCAGGGCCTAGCTACTGTCTCTCCTGGCACAAGCAGTAGTAAGGTTTTGACAGGATTTGACTTAATATTTTAAGGAAACTTTTTTCATCGTAATTAATTTAAATTATGATTTTTATCTATCTATATCTATCTCTATCTATCTATCTATCTATCTATCTATCTATCTATCTATCTATCTATCTTCAAGCTTATCTTAAGCAGTCCTTTTATAGGATTGTACTTTAAGATTTTGATTGCTATTTTAATCATCATAGTGAAGACCTGTGCTATTCTGGGATGTTTTATGATCAGCCACATGAAAAATATTGACTGTTAATCTCTCCAGTATTCTTCTCTGTCACTAAAAAAAAAAGACCTTTAGCTTACTTGGTAAACCCTAAATACAGGTTTAAATCTGAGCTTGTCCTGCAGGACACCTTATTCAACTACAACGGCTAATAGCAAGCAAAAATGCTATTTTTTTCTCATGCTGAAATTTTTAGTGCTCAGTGAAGTCAAACCTCCAAACAGCTGAGATGCAAACCTGGAATCCTGTTTTCTATTGTTTATATACCATTCCTTAGGTGCCACATCAAGATTTTTATCTCCTAATTATCTTTTATTGTGAATTTCTCATTGCAATGAATACACTCATTGTTTTTTATCCACATGCAATGCACACCTAAAGTGCCAATCAGTACAGTAGTGGCTGTCTGGACAGAACACCTTTAATACCCTACTTGGTTATTTTTTTATTCTATATGTTTTTCTTTTATGACCAGGAACCCCATGGAAGGGATAATTTTGTGAGTCACTTGTTAACCTACAGAAAATTTTGTTTCATATAATCAAAAAGAGCTTCTGAGTTTATCAGTCATATATTCTCACTCAATACATTTCCTAAACACAATCAATCACATAAGGGAAATCTGGTCTTTATTTCAGTATAGAAGCAGCTTTATAGAGTATAATTGCCTCTGTGTGTGAAAAACAATTTGATCATTGTTTACTATCAATGGTCTGCTTACCTATGTAGCAGCAGAGAGATCAAATTCCTCTCAATGTTTTAATAATTAATTAAAATTTCTCATTTTGAAAATCAAAGAAACAGCATACATCTGTTAGTGTATGTGCTCAATTATTCAATGCCATATCCTGTTCTACTGTATTTACTATACCAGGGTAGCCATAGCCAGATGATATTAACAAAATTAAAATTATACTCCTGATAGGGGTTAATGAAGAGGCTTTATATTAACTTTAAAAGAGTTAAACATTTGGCATTTGGTCTCGTAAAAAAAAACCCACTGTGATTTTAAAACTATCTTCAATGTAATGGGTAAGTAGAAATCTCAGTGGGAATCTTGAAGATGACTTTAGTAATGTAAAAATACCACAAAATGTACTAAATATAGAATCAATTAATACATATCATAAATTGGACAAGAGCACAACATGAATTTCAAGAATGTACGTCCTGTGTCTGGCAGTGCAGACAATGCTTTAGGTAGTCTGATTAAATAAGAATATTTATTTATGAAATGGTCAGAAAAAGACTTATTTTGGCCTGAGTTGGTTTCTTATATAAGGCATCTTATGTAGAGCCAAAAGACACAGCAGCTCCAAAGGGACACACAATATAGAAAACCAGCTCAGCTGGGAATCCAGGTTTTCTATGGACACTTAGAGCCTTTCACCTCTGATTCTTTTTTGCTCCTGTGTGACTGAAATTACTGTAAGGAGCTAAAAGATTATCCAGAATATGACTCTCCTGAACTGAGAAGTGTGTGCAGGGGTGCCTGGGGATGGATGTTTCAGTGGATGGTTATATAAAAGATGGAGCAGGAAACAGTTCATTTCCCACCAGTAATAATAGAGCACTTCTTTATACAGCCTGGTTGCTATCCCTTTCTGAGAAAATCAATAGGAGTTACAGCCACAATTGTATGCTCAGAGAAGAATAATAACAGAAGAAACAGTTTTCATGGAGCACAATACATGAGCACACCACTTGATGTATATAGTAAATTTGATATATGTATTGCTGACTTCTGCAAAGGTAGACAGCAGCTCAGTCAGCACAAGCTTTTCTAAGGCAGATGACATTCTGTTACTTTGCAGGATATCTTTCAGGGTTTATTTGAGCCTATTACTTTCTTCTGTTTCAATAGAAAGAACCAGCACGTAGTCCTCAGGATCTTGTAATTCTTGTTATTTATGAAAAAGAAACAAAGAAATATAAAAATAATTACATCGTGGACAAAAATTAATCTTATTTTGTTGCTTATTTTCTAGGCAGCCTACATTTAAATTTAAAATACAATACATTTCCAAAGTTTTATCGATACTAACACATATCCTCTCCATGCAAGACATCTTTAAGAGCTACACTGCACATATATGCCTGTGGATTAGATAGTTGAATCCCTGGTCTGAGGAGGACACAGATATCCAAACAAAATGTAAAATTTAGACTGTTCTAGTGAAGTACATGCACCATCATCCATGTACCAAATTTCTCCTGGAAGGAATTCACAAGCCAATGAGGAACATTAGTAGTTAGGAAAAGAATTTTTTTCAATTATCTTTGAGATTTCCTAATGTACCATTCCTTCTGAAATGTCTCCATCTAATAATAGCAACACTCAAAAAGCTGCTAAAGAGGGTATCAAATCCCCAGTATAGACTTTAAAAGACTGAGGATTTTGCTTTATAGGCAATCTTTTGATTTAGTGGCTTTTTGGGGGTGGAATATGGATTTCATGGTACAAAATTGTATTCATGGCTCAGCTGCTGTAGTTGTAACAGTGAAAAATGCACACTCATGGAAATACTCAGGAAGGGACAAATAAACCTTACTTTTAACTCATCGTGGTTAAACTTTTCAAGGCCCTCACCTCTCAGATTCTTACTCATTTTACTGAATTTATTATATTTGATTTAAATTATCTATGGACATTAATGTCATTTTTATGCTTATAAAATGTCATTTTCCTTTTTATGTAAAATATCAAATTAAATTTTGAAAGGTTTCAGACTGAGTTTTTAATATTGCTCTTCTGACAATGTCAGTCATCTCTTTAACGATTTTCAATAGTCCCCTAGCTATGGAATTTATCCTTACTATTCTCTGACCAATTAATGATTGCACATTGTCACATGAAAATGTTCTGACTTTTAAAGCCAGAATGAGAAGATAACCTTGCATCTACAGGTATGAATTGCTGTTTATTAAGTTGAAGAGCAGGAAATTTAATATAGAAATGTACAGATCTAGTATCTGATCATGAAGCATAAAACTAATCATGAAGCATAAACAACATAACTACATTACTGTAAATGGAGTTATAAAATAAATAAAATCAATAAAATTTTGATGAAAATGTTATTTGAAAAGATATTACGAACACTGAAACTTTGTAAAGTGGAGTAGGAGAAAAAGGCTAAGTTTTCCAAATCCAAGGAATGGATACAGTGAAATAATGCACATTAAATTCCCACATCCAGATATTATGGGTGTAAAAAAGGACCAGACCCAAGGCTTAGCCCTGGGAGCACCCTTGGTGACTGCCTGGCTGAGGCTGTTGTGCTTCCTGAGCCTTGTCTACTTGGTCACAACTTTGAATTTTTGCTCCATAATCTTCATTCATATCTGATTAGTTCCATAGCTGAGATTCATGTTCCTGATGTTCCTGTAATCCCAGGTCACTGAAAATATCTACTTTCCCTTGAGAGGATACCTTCTGTGGCAAATCATGGAAAAATTGGTCTTTCCACAGGTAAATAAGCTGTACGTGGTTGGACTACTGGATAGTTACTCTGGGTGTTTTTTGTTTGGCTGATTTTTTTTTTTACTAATGTAAATATTTTATTTTCCTCAAAGTAATTGCAGATTTTTTTTTACATGGAAAATATCTTTCTTTTAAATCCTTGATTTTCTTTGAAAGAGTGTGTGCTTGCAGTCACTAGAGATTGTTTATTATAGTACATCCTGTGTGATTTTGTTTCTGTGTACACAACTGTTACTATTTTGGGTGGGTTTTATATTGACATATGGGTTTTTAGTCTGTTAGCTTTGACTCTTATAAGTAACTTTAAGTTCTACTCAGTTTTAGTTTCAGTATTCTTCTGAACAGAATTCAAGTAATAAATACCTGACTATCAAAATTACACATTATACTGTACTATATCTGAAGAAGCATATGTTTTCTTGGCACCATATGTAAGAAATTTGAGTAACAACTGCTGACAAAAGCAATAATTCTTAATATGAGGTTTTTTCTGTCTGCTCTCAAGGCTATTTTGTTTCATTACTCTGAAAACAAGAAATTGTACTATCACAGCATTTTCTCCAATGTGATAAGGAAGGTATTTAAAAATGCATTCCACAGAGGTGGGCTGGTTTTGGGTGTCTTTGCCACATCTTCTCTGTATTGTCTTTCCCATTTTATAAATATACTACCTGGAAGTGCAGATCTCTCATATAACCTATATGTCATGAGATGCTGACTTGATTGTAACTTAAAGACCCAGAAAAATACATATTTTACTGATTGTTTCTGAAGCAAAGTGTCCACTTCATGTTGCAGCTTATCCCATTCCTATCTGCTTAAAAGATATAAGTGCCATAGAGCAGCAGCTCTTTATGGATTTAATTTGTACATTAATATTATTTTAAGGGATTTCTTTTTCTATCCTCAGCTCTTCAGGCAAAAATGCTGTTGGAAATTAAGATATTATGCACCAACTTCTGACTTAGGAATGCAATTCCCTAACCCTGTATAGTTTCCTTAGGAATGCAATTCCCTAACCCTGTATCAATTGTAGCAAGATTTTTTTTTAATTTTATTTTGGGGTATTGAGGGCCTCAGAAAATCCGTCAGACAAGTGGCCTTGAGAGCAGTGCTGGGTGTTGTTTCTATGGGGCAGTCCTGGATAACCCTGCTCATGGAGCAGCCCCTGCTCACCTAAACTATGGCATTCCCAGTGCTGCACAGAGATCACTCAGGAGGTTTTATACTCCCGTTTCCAATATCAGCTCTTGCGGGGTGAGCAGAGGAGACCTGGAGTCTAATTAAGCCCTTTTGAAGCGACATGGTATGAAGCTGATTGATTTTTTAAAGAATTTAATCCATCTTTTCTTCCTCCTCAGGCAGAAAAGAAACAAAAAAAGAACCCCAGCCGCGCTACTAACTTATAGAGTTAAGTTTAAAAAATCTTGTTCATTGTAACTTCTTTAAATCAGGAACTTTTCTGTGACACTTCAGAGATCACTCATCTCAGAACTGGCCTTCCTCTAGGTCTCTCCTCCTGTCAGGCTTTCTGCCCTCTCTGCCTACATTCTGCTTTTCCTTGAGATACAAATGCTTTCAAAAACTTCCTTAAAGGTCCAGGTTTTTCTTTTTATTGGTGATCTACCTGTCACCAGTTACAGTCTAAGCGCACTCATCTTACTTATTTTTTTTCAATTTTAGAATAAAAAAAAATTTCTGAAACAAGAAGTAAAACAAACCATGTAACTTTTTGTCCTAACCACTCTTCCTTCTCTTTATGAAAGGTCTATTCTTCTTTTGTATAAGACCTTCAGTCATGTGTTTTCTTCTCAAGTGTTTATACACAACACCTAAAATAGGGAGGCATTCATTTTGACTGGTGAATTTGATGTTACTAGAATACAAATAATACATTACAATTCTAAGACTTGAGCTATGGGAAAAAAAACAAGGGATTTCTCTTAATTTTCAGTATAAAGGAGTTTGTAAGACTGGGTTTAAAACTGGTGTGTAGAGAGATTTTGTAAAATGTGTGCTCTGTTAAATTTATGTCTTTAATGTTGGTTATCTCTGACCCATTAAAGTGATCACAGAGGCCAGCCTGCTTAGTAAATAGCAGCTGCATCCAAGTTGCCTCAGCTGGCTAGGAAATGAAAGCATCCAAACTCCTGATTCAACCTTTCAGAAATACAGAATGCTATGTCCCATTCAGTGTTCTTCCCTGGGGAGCAGGCCAGATTGTTTGCATGCAGTGTGACACCGCTCCCTCTTGGGACCTGGAGCAGTAACTGTGCTGGCTCTGCTGTGCACTAATGCTGCTTGGCCTCCTTTCCTGTTACTCCTGTGTGCTAATTAGAATATAAGATTAAATGAAATAGACGTTTCACAGAGAGATGCAATGTGTTTGAATAACAACATCAAAGTATGGCTAAGCAGGATTGCTCCATGTCTTTGGGAGTGATTTATTTTGAATGATCCATCAATTAAAATTATTTTTTGTCACTTTTAGTTGTTTACTGTTGTTCTTGCTGTTATCATTATTAATACTATACTGACAGCAGTGATGGTTGAAAGTAATTTTGAAAAGCACCAAGTATTTTATTTTAAAAAAATGAATTTTCTAACTATATATTGTTGCATACTGGAGAGGTGGCTCTGTACTGTACCTGCAGCTACTCCTTTATCTCAAGACACATCACATTTGAGCCAGTACTACTAATGTTTTGGAAAGCATCTGAGAATTGAAAACTTGTGTGAGTCTGCATTTATTTGTTTGTTCATCGCTTTATATGACAGATTAAGATAACATTCAATGTGGTTTTGCTATTGCTGCAGGCTAGATTAAAAAAAAAAAACCAGGAAGACAAAGTTAAAATGTCAGTAATAGTTAGATAAAGAGAAAGCAGGAAACAAATCTTTAAAAATTAATAGACAAGAGAAATTAGTTCAAATTTAGAAAAGATCTCTGGCTTCATCCAGCTGTAGATATAGTCCTTTTACAATCCTTCCTATACGACCCCCCAAGTTTGTTCAAATTTCTTTTGCAATGCATTTTTATTCTTGTCTTCCTAAAGACAGATTTTCAGTCATGCTACATCTTTTTCTGCTTTTATTATTGTAAAAAACTTGATATTGTACATCAAAGTGATGTTCTTGTCTAGTCTCCAAAAGTGATGCTCAAACAAGTATTGCTCTTGCCTACCATGTCATCTTTGTGTTCATTCTGTAACCCTGCAGAAAATCATGCAAGTCATGTCCAATTTTTCAAGCTTACAATATAAAATAGCCCATGTAAAACAAAGTCATTTTTTTCTAATATATGAGGGTATTGCTGAGGAGGATGGTATAACTAATAAAATATCATGAGAGAATTAAACGGCAGTAAAAATTAAACTCAAATATTTTATCATAGCTTTGGGATTCAAAATTACTTTCAGTGCCATTAGGAAGTTAATGATTTGCCCTTGTGTTGTGTTAAACTTGGCTGGCTGCCATATGCCCACCCAACTGCTCTCACTCCCCTCTCTCAATGGGATGGGGGGAAAAAAGGATGAAAAGGCTTGTGGGTCAAGATAAAAACAGGGAAATCATTTGCCAGTTACCTTCATGGGAAAATCAGACTTGACTGGGGGAAAATTAAATGTAGAATTGTGAGAAAAAAAAGGCAAAACTAAGAACAGCTTCCCCCAGTTTCCTCTTTTTCCCCAGCATCAACTTCATTCCTCTTTCTCAAGTCCTCTCTCTCATCTCCACCAATCCAGTGTGGCACAGGGGAATGAGAAATGAGGGTGGTTGTCAGTCCATAGCAGTTCATCTTTGCCACTCCTTCCTCACACCTTTACCCTGCTCCAGTGTGGGGCCCCTTCCATGGGATGCAGTCTTTCATGAGGATACCCAGTGTGGCTTCTTCTGTGGGCTGTGATTCTTCAGGATTTACTCCCCATGGGTGTTTTCCTCAGTGTAGGGGCCTTCAGGAACAGATTGCTTTAGCATGGGTCCCCTGACCTATGCTAAATGAGCCTAAATGAGAGATATGGGACTCCAGGGGCTCTCCAAAATGCAGTTTATCACATCCAAGAGGTTACAGCAGTCCAGGGTGGTGGGTGACAGAGCTGTCAGCTCCAACTGCAGGCCTGGAGACCCTTTGGTTTTGGTTACAATGCATTATGTACTTTTCTTTGCTTAGCATCTTAATAGAGTAGAACCAATTCATACCTTAACTTTTATCTATAGCCTATCATAACAACTAGAATTGCCATATTCATGTCACTATTCTCCAATCACTAAAAGTTAGTACATTACAGTTTAAGCTAGAAGTTGTTTTTCAGTTTTCTTGCAGTGGAAAATTCTGAGACCTTTTTCCTACTTGCAACTTTGCTGACTTGTTTGGCTGTGCTATCTTTCTGCTTGGTAAAAACATCTTCTTGTTTAGGGTTGGTTTATCCTTTGCTCTAAGCCATAAAAACCCCTTCTAACTAACACACCCTTTGCCTCCTTGGTTAGCCAGTAAGACTGGCTCAGCAATTCTTCTATATCAAAAGTTGCTTCCATCTCTATTCCTTCATCAGAGTCTACATTTAAAAGTCTTTCTGCTAAGCATACATATCCGTGAGACTTTTTTGTCAAACTTTCATCCTTCCCAACACCCCATGAAATGCATCTCCTGCCAGAAAACCTGCTTCTGCACAGGATCTCCCCAGGCTGCACATTCCTTCATGGATTGTGCTCCTGCATGGGGCCTTCCATGGGCTGCAGGTGGATTTGTGCTCCAACATGATCCTCTGTGATAGCAAGGAGACAGCCTGTGTCACCATGGTCATCTGCAGGAGATTCTCTGCTCCAGGGAAGATGGCTCTATGAAATACATCTATGAATACCACGAGGTCAAATGTCATTCTGAGGGGCTACTGTAATCACAAACCTATTCTCAGCTATCCCCTACATTAGACATACACTAGTTGAATGAGCCTGAGGTGGGTTCTCTGTCGATAACCCCACACTAACTCAATTCTTTGCCCTTCATTTCCTCCTCCCATTCGTCATCGTAGGCCTCACACTCGTCCATCTCACCTCCCTCCACGGAACAGCCTCAAATAACCCACTAGGCATCCCCTCAGACTGTGACAAAATCCCTTTCCACCCATACTATACTATTAAAGACATTCTAGGATTAGTACTAATACTTTCCCTACTCGTCTCCCTGGCCCTGTTCTCCCCCAGCCTCCTAGGAGACCCAGAAAACTTTACACCAGCTAACCCACTAGTCATCCCTCCCTTTTTCACCGTGTTTAGAGTCTGCAAGGCTGCTTCTTCCAGTTGTCTCAAAGTCCTGTCCCACAGCAGTTGCACTGTGTTTTTCTGAAATTCATTCTTAAATAAGTTGTCCTAGGAACATGGCCTGCTTGGCAGCTGAGCTCAGCTGTGTCCTGAGGCAGATCTATGGGAGGTGGCTGGAGCAGGGTCTGTCTGATGTGGCTCAGCCTTGTCCCTTCTCACACAGGACACCTCTGCAGCCCTCTGCTGCTGACACCTCACCACACAAACCCAACAGAGCCCTTTATTTTGTTTGGTTCTTCTAATCTACCTGCCCTTCTTCTAATCTACCTGCCCTTCTCCTAATCGACCTGCCCTTCTCCTAAACTATCTGCTGTTTGCCACAGGCCCTGCTATTTAGTCTATCTGCACCTTGATTTCTCTCCTGCTATTTTCCTGATGTTACCAGCCTGTTTTTACACATGGCTGTGAATAGTTTGTATAAAGGTGGAACAAGTGGAGGAAAAAATGGTACAGTCACAAGGATGCTGCAAATGAAGTAGGAAGATGATAGCTTTTTCTTTCATATATTCTTTCTGGCTTTTTCATCCTGTGGTGTGTTAATTTAGAAACAGGGTTGATTTTGGAGGGTAAATGTTTAGGCCTGGATTGAAATTATTTTTATGATATTTTCTCATATTGCTATTTGTGAGGAGTGGGGAAATAGTCTTTCTGTTTCAGTTCCTCCTCTGCCAAATAACACTTTAACACTTCACAGATGATGAGGTAAATGTATTGCAGAGTGTGAAACACTTGGCTGCCTTTGGCTGAGGTCACAGGCAACTACCTGAGCAGAAGATGGATGGCATTCTGTGTCAGAAAACCTCTTGTGGCAAAGTGTACCCCACTTAATTTGGGGGAGATTTTTTTCTACTGGTGGTAATGATCAAGATGTTGCCATTCTGACAGCATATTGTTCATGGTTCAAGATGGATGCTTACTGAATTATTTTGTGTGCTATACTCTCTGTGTCTCCGTTGGATTGCTGGATTGGTTTCAGAGACAAACAGGGAAAAATAAATCTGAATTTTCTTCCTTTTTTATTTTCCTCTTTGCTGAGATTTATTTTTAAAGAGGGAAGATGGCTCTATGAAATAAATCTGGATTAAGGTGGTTATCAGATATTTTTGTGAATACAATATCACTTTACTGGATGTTTCTATTTAGTGAATAAAAAAGTTGTTAATTTTTATAATGGTCAAATAGAGCAGCTGTTTTGAAATCCAAACTGAATATTCATAAACTCTCTCCCTGTTCGATTTAACTGATTTGAGCTTTCAAAGTCTAATGTTTCTTTAGAAGTTGTGCTAGAATTGTAACCAGTAATCTTCCCATGTTCATAAAATATGCAAACACACATATGGTACATATAGAGGCATTTTCTTCATATTGGCTAGATTTTGTTGACAAAGAGAAGATACATCATTCAACAGATATATAACTTGCTGTCTTCCTTGCAGTTTTATAAGAGACACTGTTATAAAAATGAGTATGACATTTGCATTTCTGTTTAATTGCTCTGGAGTGAACATAAAAAGATAAGAGAGCCAAGAGAGCTTATTAAAACTGAAATGAGGGCAAGCGATAAAAGAATGATATTTTAGTGGTGCTGCAGTCAGATCTGACACTTTCCCCACAAAAACAATCTTATTCAGGGATTTTTTTGTGAGGAGAGAGGATATAGGGATTATATAACAACTCTCTTCTGTTCTGAGCTACACTTGATATACAGGATCTCTTCATGCCTGTATTTTAACTTGAGGGCCTCAGTAGCCTTGGGGACATTGAGGAAAATGATGTGACTTTCTCTCTGCCCTGAAGTAGCTTCCTTTTTTCTCTTTTTCTTTTCTTTTTCTTTTCTTTTTTTCTTTTTTTCCCTTTTTCTTTACTGTGTCAGATTACACCGTGCTGCATGTAGGGGCTCTCCATGGCATGCCTCATAGCAACATCTCTGAAATTCAACCCATCCAATGAGATTTTGTAATTGAGAATAATGTCTGAAAGTATTGAAGCCATGTTTTATAGTCTGAAATGTTAAGTGTTGGGAAACACTAGTCTATACTGGGCTTATAAATGAGTTAAATTAAAAATGAAAAGTAAAGTATAATCATATAGCTAATAACTTTCTTATAATGTAAGTACACAGGTAGAGCTAAAGGTATATAGTAATCATTAAAGTCAGGGACTTGCTACTTTTTGTTTTAATGACATAATCAAGGCAAAGAAAAAGTCAAATTCTTTATAAAAAATTAGTAAAAATTCTCCTAGTTTTAAAACATTAAGTATCTATACATAGATGTGCATATGCTGCTGTAGGGACTTCCCTCTGCTTTTGAATATCAAAAACCATCTTGCTGGCTGAAACCACCACTGATATTTTAACTTGAGACTTGAGTCTAGCTGTGCAGGGAGCTGCACCAGGGAAGTGTCCTGAAGGAATCTGTGTGCTGAAACAGGCAGCCTGTCCCTCCTCTGGCTGGGCATTACTGCGGATTGTGGCAAAATTCTGCTTTGTCAACAGAATAAGCCCAGTTCTGCCAAGTGTTCAGCACAGCCTTCAGTCACAAAGTAATGATGAGCTGTCGCTGAGCTGATACAGGAACAGAACTCCATTGCACAGCTTTACCCCACCAAAACCAAAAAATTCAATTCTGTTCTCTGCAGGGAGATTCATAGTTCCTGACATGAAGCTGTATTAGCTTGCACAAAACTTGAAAAAATCTGCTCAAATAAGTAAAATCTTCCCAAACCAGACTTGCTTTTATGTGTCTAATCTTGCTTCTCTGGAAATGATAGCTTACAAGAAATTTAAAAAGGAGGGACATTTCCCCAAAATTCAAGAGCTTTCTGGGGCTATCTTATAGATAGTGATATAGCCTCAATTATATCTAAACCAGTATAACCACTGGATATTGCTTTTCCTTCAAGTACACATCTTTTTTGGATAATTGTGTATGCTGATGCTCTGAAGGAAGAATGCACACAAACCCCTCAATTTGTGGAATTAAGTCATCCTACTAGTTTGGTTTAGGTCTGAGCGAGAATAAGGAACAACCAAAAATTTAATTTCTACTGAACTTTTATCTTGCTGTCACACATAAGATTCATGTGCTGGTAGTACTTTTCAGTGCAAGTTTGATTTTCGTTTGTTATGGTCTTTTGCAGTTCCTGTGTTTACTGTGAAAGAGTAATATCATTAGTATGCATTGTGAAATAGCTGAAAAACTAAAAAAAACCATGTATGAATCCAGGAAAGCTATTCTGATATTGTTTTGCTATGAGTGTTTATACTGTGTGAAGGAAACTGGTTTTATAACTATTTTATTTTAAAAACTAATAGACTGAGTTGTTTCCATGGTAAAGGGATCCCGGAGTAACCCTGATGCTTATCAGGGCTATCATACATCAAAATTGCTGCTTACCTTTTTGTTGCAATATATTTGAACATATTTTTGAGTCTTGGCCTTCTACATAAAACTCCCGTGTTTCGGATATTTTGACTTTAGGAGAAATGAGCTAATTCATTTTCTGATTCAAACATATATAAAACATAAAACTTCTCTTTATTATTCCACTTTTGATAGCATAGCTTTCATTTCTGAGGCAATTTAGGTTTCAATATACATATATGTATGCACTTCACTGTACTAGAGTCATTGGAATTTTATGACATGTTCAAAAATTATCTATTTATAAAATGATTTAATAAAATAACAAAAAACTTGGTAACTTAATGTGAACCCTTAAAGATGGTGCAAATAAATTCTTAAGGGCCAAATATTCTGTTGTCAACACATTTTATGATAACAATAACAATGTTGTCACTAACACCAATGAGCAGGAAATTGTAACATAGAAAAATCTGCCTCTGTAGATTGAAGTCATTAGAGCTTCTGCTGTTGTTCTTTATAGTATCAAGATTATCTCATATATTTCAACCTGCAGATGAAGGAAGCAGAATGTAATATGAGGGCTTCAAAGTCATGTTTCTCAAACATTTGTGTCACTTGAGTGTCTTTAAAAAAGTCTGTTTGTTTGAGTTTAAAAAAACCACTTTCCTTGGGTATTTTCTTTGGTGTACTACAGTTTGTACTCTTAAAGAACTCAGCATTTCACTGTTACTCTTCATCTTTCAGAAACTGGAAATTGAAATATTTATGAGTTATTTTTATCCTCAAAATAAAAGAGGAAATGGAAAAAATATATAGAAAGCATCAATATTTTGGAGTAACAGTAGCTCATGCATAATTACAATGGAAGATTTCCCATAACAAGCTCTATTAAAAAACAAACAACTCCTAAGTGGCTCAGGAAGGAAAGAACTTTTCTGATTTTTGTCTGCTTTCAGTTCTTCCTCACAGTACATTTTTTTTGGTGATAGTTATAATTACTCTATCCTGAAATTTTAGCTGGCATTTTTGATAGTATTTTATATTTATTTTGTTTGTAGTAGCTCCAAAATGGGTTAGCTTAGGAGATAAATATTTCTGTGGGGTTTTCTTCTTAAAAGTTTTAAGAATATCTAGGCTTTAAGGAATTTATATTGGTACATTATATATATGTTTATAATTATTTATATACTGATGTAAATATGATGCTTACATAGTGTAGACAAAATCGTGGCTGAAATATATTATAATGGGAGTAAAAATGGTAGGTAAAAGGAAATTAAAACTTCGGAGAAAACCTGGTAGAAGAAATACTGCTGTAAAGCTCAAGTTTAAGAAAATAGAAGTTGTATTTCAATTTTTTTTAGGAAGATTCAGAAACTGATTAGATATTTTGTGTGCATTTGCTTTGGATTATAGAAACTTTCAGAAAATCATTTAAAAACAGTATTACCAGAATATGAAGCATTCAAAAGTAGTTATGATTACGCTCACAAACTGACTACTTTTTGCCACAACATGCTGTGATTTTGAAGTGTTTAGATTAAGTAGCAAAGAAAGGACAGTGAACACTTTATAAAAAAAATAGTCTTAGAGAGAAACCTGATGGGATCTTTGCCAGGAGAGTGACTAAGTGAACAGAGGGGAGCATTTATAAAGAGAGGCAAGGAAAGACCCAGATAGGAAAACAAGGGTTACTGGGAAGAAATCAGTAACTTGTCAATTACGTTACCCTGCATGGTCTTTGAGAACTGGCTGATGGTCTTTGTTTTAAAATGAATATACTGATACCTTGTCTGCTATCACACATGTAGTGCCAAGTTAGTCACACTCTAGTGCCTAAAGATGATTGTGGAAAACACAAAGACTCAGTGAGGGGTTAGAGAAGCAGAGATGGGTAACAAATCCCCATGACCTGTAAGCAGAAAATCACCCAATCTCTTGGAGATGTTCCCTCCTGGAAAGGCCTTTGGACTGAAGAGTATGTTGGGCTTCCTATGGGATGCAGGGAGGAAAAGCTTTTTTTTTATGTAAAATTATTGCTGAATGATCTTCTGAAGTGATTCTGAGGATGCATGTATCTTATTTAGGGAAGAAGCAGAGGTACAGAGGGACTAATGTACAGGAAAGAAATAAAGTAGAATATAAAAGGATAGTAGAGACAGGAGATAAAATGCTGTTCAGTGTAAATATGCTCATGGTAAGTACTCTAGTTTGAACTATATAATTTGTCCCATCTTCTCATAAAATGGCAGTTCAGTTCAGTTCTCCCTGTGGGTGTGCTGCCTCCACTAAGCAGAGCTTGGTTCATGCTGGTGAGCTTTGAGCTGGCCTGGCTGGGGAGCAGGGTAAGCTATCTGATGGGAACTGCAAACCTCCTGTGCCAGTGCCAGCATCTGGGGCAAGCAGAGCTCCTGGGGCAGCTCCTGGGATGAGAGGCTAAAAGCAGTGGCTGGAAGCACCCACAGTTTGTGTATGTGTGCATTCCACTGGCTGGCTTCTGATTGATAGCTGGAGGGGAGGCACTGGGCTGGGACAGCTCTGCAGTTCATTATTTCAGCAGGCACAGGGCATCTGTGTAGGTGTGTGACCGTGTTCACAGGGGTCTTAGGGTGAGGGAAGAGGTGAGGATCTGACTCCATGTTTCAGAAGGCTTGATTTATTATTTTATGATATATATTAAACTTTATGAAACATTAAAACTATACTAAAAGAACAGAAGAAAGGATTTCATCAGAAGGCTTGCTAAGAATAGAAAAAGAAGGAATGATAACAAAAACTTGTGTCGTGGACTCTGTCTGAGCCAGCTGACAGTGATTGGCCATTAATTAGAAACAACCACATGAGACTAATCACAGATGCACCTGTTGCATTCCACAGCAGCAGATAACCATTGTTTACATTTTGTTCCTGAGGCCTCTCAGCTTCTCAGGAGGAAGAATCCTAAGGAAAGGATTTTTCATAAAAGATGTCTGTGACATAGGTGTGTGTGTGTGTGAGCAGCCCTGTGAGCTCCTCTGTGCATGAGTGTGTGTCTGTGTGTGTGTGCCCACCTGTGGATACCAGTGCTTCACCCAGCTGCTGGATGAACCTTCAGCCTCTCTCCTCATCCCTCTGGTTTTAGCTTCACCTGACTCTAACAAAGACATCAAGAGCACAAGCAGAAGTCATGTTTCTGAACAAATGTCAAGAAAATAGCTATTTAATTCAAATTTCTCTGAATATTAAATGCTTGCAAATTAATTCATGAACATCATGAAAAATGTGACAAAGTGTTTAATCAATACAGGAATTCACAGGTTCTCTTTGTTCTTTCCCAATATGGAGGAAGAAAATGTGACTGAAATAGATTGCAGGAACAAAAATAGAAACCAGAAAATGTGGTACATAAATGACAATGTAGGTTTTTTACTCATAAATAGTTTATATATTCATTCATTCTCTACGTATTGTAAAACTGGTGGCAGGGTTTTGTGCCAAAGTGTATTTATAAATGGAATTGAACTGTTTTATATAGCTATTCCTATATTTAGATAGTGGGGAATTTGTGGGTGAAGCTAGGTGATAAAGAACAGCAGATGATTAGGGAACCAGCACCAGCCCAGGTGGAAGCTGTGTCCTGCTATAGGATGAAGCAGGCAGACAAGCCCAAGTGGAGATTCTGCATTTCTGACAAATGGAGTGGACTTTTCTGTGAGACCACCACCAAGAAAAATATGTCTGAGAGAGATGTGTCTCCTACTGTCCCTGTGTCTCCTGCTGCACCTGTAGTGAAAGGTGCTGTATATAAAGACTCTGGCACATTAATGCTACATCATAGTCCAACTGAAAAAGAAGTGACTTTCAATTATCTGAAATGTATTGAAACTTGTTCAGCTTACCTCTTATGTTTGAGGTATGAATTAAAATGTGTAAAGCAAACCTCATTTTTGTGAAATGAAAATAGCTTACACAAGCACACTTGATTTAGGTGAAATTATTCAAGGCTTCTGTGTAGAAAGCTGTCATACATTCATTTTGCTGCTGTTCATATGACTTTGGATTTTCATGCCTGGATGTTCTGGGTGATTCATGCTTCTGAGGATGACACATAGCAGCAAGTTTGAAAGCTAAATCAAGAAATGAAAATATATAGCAATAATGTCTGGCACCTGCCTGTGCCTTATCCTCACACTCTGTTTGTTTGGGCAGCCACAACCTTTTCATTTGGCACATCAGAGTTGTTTACTTTGGTGGTAGACAATAACAAATAATAGTATAATTTCATATACTTGCTGAGTATATACTGACTTCTGTCTCTGCTGGGTTCTCAAATGTGTTGTGTTGTACTTAGGCTCAGTCACTGGAGATGGAAATGTGACATTAGGAGTGAAAGTCCATAGGTATTGGTTTTATGCTGAGGAAAAGAAAAACTAATTCATTTGGGGATTCTGTATAAGAAAGGAATTAATAATTCTTTAGCATGGAGTCTCAACTTATGCTTTGAAAGCCTTACAACAGAGTGCATCCTTCTGGCTGTCCCAGCCTCCTCAGTGAAATATTTCCAAAGATCCTCAAATAATGCTAACCTGAAATGGCTCACCGAGTTCTTTTATCTTCTCTGTAGAGATGATTATTTTTCTACAATTTCCCTTTACTGCATGGACTTAATGATGGTGTTTAGCAGATTTAAAGGCAGAAATGCAAACTGGATAGAAGCTCTGGAGGCTGAACTGAGAACACTTTCAGAGCTGGGCAGAGTTGGTAGCTCGGGTGGGTGAAGTCATTGCTTGCCCATGTTTGTGTTCAGGGATGATGTTGGTATGAACATAGTGCAAATACTGGTTTATATTGCTTGAGCTTCCATAAGCCTCATCTTCAGCTACTGCCTGAAGTGTATCAGGAGCACATTTTAGAGCTTAAAATTAGAGTGAAATAAAAATATTTATTATGTCGTTACTGATCACATTGAGACAATTTTGGAAACTGTTTTGAGGTAAAGCTGTTCGTATGAACACAGTCAAAAATGGTTAAAAGCTAAGTTTCCTGTATTCTTTATGGTTCTCAAATGAAGGACAAGTCCAAATTGTGTATATCCTTTTGTTTATTGATTTGTGCCTTCAAATCCTGCTGCCTTTGGAAATTCAGGACTTGCTCTGAGGTCTTCAGTTATACAAATATAAATTTCGTACAAATTCTTGCACATTTCTAAATTTCTGCTTTAGTGGAAGCAGTAGCAACTTTTCCAAAGACTGACTTTTCTGCAGAAAGTTGCTGCTTTCTTTAGAGTTCTGGCTCAATCTGTACACAGCAATGTTCTTACTGAGATGTCATATTACTGTCTTCCTTTTAATCCTGTGACTGGGAAGGAAGACTGCCTGGTATCTGAATTGTTTCTTCTTAGGAAAGTAGGTGTAAAACAAGTATAATTAAAGCTGTAGGGATTTGGGTTTTTTGGGAGGGGGTTATTTCAGTTTTTTGGGGGGAGGGGTTTGGGGTTTTTTGTTTCTTTGTTTTGTTTTGTTTATTTTAACAAGTATAGGAGTCATAATTTTAGGAATTATTTAGGTTTTTTTAAATTCAGAATTGTCATTAAATCCCATTAGAGAATTTTCAGGAGTCTGGAAAAGTTTCATTAGTATGCTAGGAAACTGCCTTGAAATGTGATGATATTTTATGTATTCCCATTTTTACTGGGTAGATATGGGAAAGAGTTATGGAGAGATTTTCAAGCGAATATTTTTCATGTGAAAATGTCATTCTTCTAATATCTATAATAAATGTTGTAATTGTTCAATATCTCGGTCCATATCTCCTGTTAATGAGTAACTTTTCTATTCAGAAAATAACAGACATGCAGAGTTAGCAACAGATAAATATCTAATCATTTGGAAACAAGACAGATACCTTCATGGGATATTCTTTCTGCATGTGCTTGACAGCAGAACAGAAAACTAACTTAGCATTTGAGACTGAATGACAGGATCTGTCTTTATCTGAGAACTGTGTGAGTTCATCAAGCAAAGAGAGGGAGCAAGGGAGAAGCCTTTTAGCAGCACTACATTTTCAATGTTTTCAGCTTTAGTGCTATAAAAGAAGGCATTTGCAAAAGGGATGATTTGGTGATAAAGACATTCCAGTATTTGTTGACCTTCTGAGTCATCAGGATGTAGTAATACTCGATTGTTCCTGAGCACAGAAGCACAGCTGCTGGAGCAGGCTCCATAAAGTCTGCATTTTTTCAGCCCTATTATTTTTTGTCCTTTTTACTTGGGCAAAGTTGGGGTTTTTTTGTGGGTTTTTTTTTTTTTTTTTTTTTTTCTTTTTTTAATGATTCCCCTCCATCCCCCGTGGGTGAAAAAAGGAACAAAAATATATACAACTTCGAAGAAAAGAACTTGGGGGTTCTGGTGAAAAGCAAGCTGAGCATGAACAAGCCATGTACCCCTGCAACAAAAAAGGTGGATTATGAGCTGTGCTGTGTTAATATTGTGAGCACACCAAGGGAGGTGACCCTTCTTCTTCACTCAGCACTGGTGAGGCCGCTGAAGTTCAGTGCCCAGCTCCAGACTCACTGGGGCAAGAGAAACATGGAAGGAGCTTCTTCCAATGCAGAAGCATGAAGATGATAAAGGAACTGGAGCATCTCTGCTGTGAGCACAGGCTGGGAGAGCTGGGACTCTCTACCCTGGAGCAGGCACAGAGAATCTCACTGACAGATATGTTTCTGAAGGATGGGTGCCAACAGAATGGAGCCAGGCTCTTTCCAGTGTTGCCTGGTTACAGGACCAGAGACAATGGGCACAAACTGGAATACAGAATATTCCATTTGAACATCAGGAAACACTTTTTACCATGAGAGTAACTGAACCCTGGAGCAGGTTGCACAGGAAGGTTGTGGAGTCTCCATCCTTGGCAATATATAACAGGTGTCTGAACATGCTCCTGGGCAAGCAGAGCTAAGTGTCTCTCCTTGATCAGGGGGTTGGACAAGATGGTATCCAGAGTTCCCTTCTGAACTCAAACATTTTGTGATTCTGTGATTCTATAAATGAAAGAAATGGGAAGAGTAACATAACTCTGTTACCTTGCAATTTTCAAAAGAAGCATTTCTGCTATTCTGGCATATGGTGCTAAGTAAGGGTACAAAAATTACTCTTCTTCAGGATCCTTGCTTCCCAAGAAAAAGCAAGTGCCATCGCCTCCTGTATTGAGGACAGAGCATACCTAGAGGCATTTCATGCTCTGGTATTATCTCCCCAGTGCAGTTTGTTGAAAGCTGAAGGGATTTTCATCTCTAAGGGCACACCTTTGCACAGCTCTTCATACTTCTGTCTCCTCTGGGAATATACATTGATCTGCTGCAGTGAAAACGTTTAGTATCATTCTGACACATCTCCATTGTAGCACTTTATGACTCACTGCCCCAAAATTCCTTCACTAATGATCCTGGGAAGCCTTACTGAAATGAGGAGCTAATTTAGCACTAAATTTGTAACTAGCACTAAAATATCAAATGTGAAATTAAATTCAGACTAGTGGCAATCCATATTTTACTCACCCTATATGCCCTGTGCAGTACAATGCTTTTCTTATTTACTACTATTCTTTGTAACTACCTCTAACATTTCTACCTGCAATCCATAAGTGCTATTCTCTGAATTTTTGATACCAAATATTTTAATAGAAAGTTATTTTTAAAATCAAAATTTTCTCATACTTAATAACATATAGTTGTACTATAAATATGCTTTTAAAATTTTTGTGTCTTTCTTGAATCACATACCTCTAGTATTATTTTTACAACACTGGAATCCCAAACATACCCATATGTTTATATGACTGATTTATAGACACGTACGTATACACATATAAACACATTTTCTCTGTAAGAAATATTTAACTTCAAATTAATTTTATTTATATTTATATTCAGATGCTGTAGGAATGAAGACAGAGTTACATTACAGGAATACTTTTGTATACCTGTAAAGTAAGATTATGGATTTTTTTCTTTTAATGTATTTGAAAGGAAGCTTTAATTTGAAAGAGAATGTTTGATGGGAAAATTAGGGAAATGAGTAAATTTTATGTAATTTTGCCTTCCATGTAATTGCCAGTACAAATTCATAATTAAGGTTATTGCCATAATGTTTTTGAGTATTTTTGACTAAGAAAGTGAAGTTTCATTAAAATGTAGAAATCAATATCAGATTGATTCCCATTCTTATAAAGAAATGTTTCACTTTGACTTTAAAAAAGACGGAGATCATACAGAAAAATCAGTAACATAAACATTTACACCTTTTTTTCTAGTTTACTCAAAAAAAATGAAGGCTTAAGGTATTATAGGGATGAGAAAATTAAATTCCCTTTGTAAAGGCTAATTTAATTTAGTTTTTATTTTTCAGAACATCAATAAAAGGCCTTTCACATCAGTCACTAGCTTCCTCTTACACAAGGAAAGCATTATTCTAATGCATTTAGACTTTGCATTTTGACATTCTCTTTTGACAGGTTTGGAGTGAAGGGGAAGCTCAGGATGGCAGTGTGTGCCACTTGTGTCAGAAAAAGACAAAATGTGAAGGTTTGGCTTCCAAGGATAGAAGCAGGCATTAACACTAAACAATATTTCCTGGTGTGTCTAATTCAAACCTATTGGAACAAGTATCTTGTAGACTATTGATATTCAAATAGTCCTGGAGGCTCGTGTGCACTGGGTTATTTCAGAGTATCATGCACATAATTAGGTGACCCTTGAGGGAAGAAATCAGTGCTTATGTAATTCAATTGAGGTCAAAAGCAGTTTCCAAACTGGGTTGGCCCCCCAGGGTATGGAAGCAGGAGATAATTTCTAAGGCACAGAGGAAAATTCCAGCTGGCTTCTGTCCATCTCCCTCCACTTTTCTTCTCTTTTCCCCAAGCCTGAAGCACTGCCCCAGCTCTTGCAGCTCTGCCGGCTCTGGAAGCTTTGTGCAAAAGGCAATCTGTGATCCCGGATATCAGAACCAGTGAGAGTGGGAGTCAGCCATTCCACAGCCTGGGGGGAAAAAACCAAACGCAAATAGCGAACCAAACCCCAATCCAATAAAAGGGAATCCTGCTTATAAAGTTTGGGAAGTGCTGTCCTGCATGAATGCTCCAGAGGCCCCTGGGGGGGCAGTGACCTGCTGGGGCCATCGGATCCTGCCACCAAGGGGACCTGAGAGCACGAGAGTGATCCTGGCTGCCCCAAGGTGCCCTGGCCTTCCTCCCTCACCACGTGCCCAAGGCCTCAGGGGTGTCCTCAGAAAACCCTGCTGCTGTGCAGAGGCTTTAAAAATTTTTGTGTGAAAGTTTAAAAGCTCACAAAGAGCCTTTGGAGCCACGGGCCCGGAGCACGAGTAGATTATCAATAACATGGTTTTGTTTCTGTCTTGAATGAATTCTTTGCTCTCCAGCTTTCAGGCATCCAAATAACTGTAGCACAAGTTACTTGGACTGAAAAAGGACAAAACTGTGTCTGCAAAATTAAGAAAAAAACTAATTAATGATGTCAACAAAAGTTTTTCCCAGAAATGTGGTGAACCATTTATAGAAAGTGGATATTGACATCACTGGCTAAGTTCTCTTATTAGAATTTTAAATAAAACTGCAAATAAAATATTTTTCTCAGACTTTTCTTTTAAATGTCCAGTTCAGAAGGAATTAGAAATAAAGTTACTTTTCCAACTCGGTTGGAAATACGTTACTTTTCAACTTTGTATGAGGAAGAGAAACATAAGAGAGATTTTCTGGCTTCCTGTTTGCTCTCCAGTTTGTTTACTCTGTAAATAGCATAATGGCAAAGCACTGGAGTGGACAAGGAACAGGAAGAGTCCCACTTTCCCTTCTGTCATGAATAGGGATGATGAGGGGTGCTGCCTGGACAGTACTGAGCTGTGTGAATCCATCACTGAGCTCTCTCTGGTGAGGCTGGAGACTCACAATTATCAGAGGTCTTTTTCTGAGGAAAAAAAAAAAAGCAGTTTTGTAAGTGCAAACCCATCTGGCCCATTTTAGAGATGTATTTATAAAGAAACCATGCTTTAAGTGCTTAATTCTCAGAGCAACTCCTTTAAATGTAGATGGGAATGTTGTAAAAGCCCAAGCTTAGAGAACATGCTCTTAGTCTGTGTGTGTTCTCTTGTCAGTTTTACCCCTTGTGTCTCCTTTTCTCTCTAACAAGTTACCTGTTCATTTAACTTTGTTTTAAGGCAAATTTGATTTAAATTGGTTTGGTGTCTTAAATAAAAACTACCAAACAGCTTTTTTCTTTCTCTTATTGTATTTTGTATTTTAAGATCTTATTATTTTCGCACTTGAAAATCTATTGAATAACAGATGAAAATGAAAACCTTCACTTATATGTACAAAAAGGTTCTTGCTAACTTTATATTTTTGAACATTTGGGACTGGTCAGACTAGGGATAAATTAATTCGCTAATTTATCACCTCTTCTTATCACCATATTCAGGAAAAAAAATAAAGGCAAACAAACAAAAGAAACTCCCAAAAAGTATCATGTGATAAGTGAGTTAAAGCACAGTTTAGGGAAATAATTTTTGGGAAAAAGAATCCTCAAATAACATAAAAAACCCCAAATCCAGTAAAAGGGAATCCTGCATATGAAGTTTCTGAACTGCTGTCCTGAAGGAATGCTCCAGAAGCCACTGGGGGGGCCAGTGACCTGCTGGGCCAACTGGCCTACACCAATTTTTAAACTTCCTTAAACTCTTGCTGTTGGCTTTTCTTTTGTTTTATTTGCTGCTTATCTGCTCCCTCAAGTGAGAGACATAGGGAAAACTGTTTTACTTCTAACACATGAGCATTTTCTACCCCCTGTCCTATGTGCATGCACCAGAGGGCTCTGCTGCCACATTTTCTGTGCCTGAGAGGTTTGACATCCACTGTATCCTTCATGCTCTGGCTGTAAGGCTGTAACCAGCAAACTCAGCCCCTTCTTCTTCTTCTTCTTCTTCTTCTTCTTCTTCTTCTTCTTCTTCTTCTTCTTCTTCTTCTTCTTCTTCTTCTTCTTCTTCTTCTTCTTCGTCTTCTTCTTCTTCTTCTTCTTCGTCTTCTTCTTCTTCTTCTTCTTCTTCTTCTTCTTCTTCTTCTTCCTCTTCATCTTCTTCCTCTTCATCTTCTTCCTCCTCTTCCTCTTCCACTTCCTCTTCTTCATTATTCCTACCTGGGGACTTTTTAATTTTCTTTTTCTCTTTCTGTACTGTGAGCCCATTATCTTGGTTTTCCTACCTCATATTGTTTGTGTTGCTCTGCTTCCTGTACCTGCCTTTTTGAGTTTTGTTTCATCCCAACAGCCTTGGTTTGTGACAAAGAGCATGAGATGAGTCAGACTGACTGTGCAGTTGGTATTTAGAATTGAAATAAGGAAGTCACCAGTGGGTATCTGGAATTTTATGATTTTTTTGATAATGTTTTGAGCTTTTGAAAAAAAATTCTGTTGGGGAGCTCAGCTGACAAAAATCCACCCAAAATTTTTGAGTACCTTGTATCTGACAGTTTAGAAGTATCCACTTCAAACAATGAATTTAAACATTCTGAAATTTTTCCAGAATGCTTCTGTTATGGAGCAGGAAGCCTTAGCTGCATCTGCTAAAGGATCTGCTGTTGCGATGGAAACTTGGATGTGCCTCAGACAAAATTCTGTCTCTGGCAATTGACACTGTGACTGTTGCAGAACAGAGTTCTTTAGTGGATCAAAACATTTAATCATAATTTTTGCAAAATTCACTCTGATACTGAAGGATGCCTATGCAAAAATTATACTAACCTTTCTTTTTCAGAGACTGGGAAAACAGTAAATTGTCCTTCCTTTTTTTTCCCCCTGCCATGTCCTCCTATAAATATTTAAATGATGAGATTCAGTAACATGAACTAAACATGATGCTTAAACATACAGGAAGGAATTAAAGAGAATATTTAAATGGGAAAATTGTATAGCCAAACAGCTCCCTATATACTGGTCCCTGTCATCTGATAAGAGGACACTCCCATCTAGTTAGTTTACACTTAAACCTCAGAGTTTGATGAGTTTTTCAGAACCTGTTCCCAGGGGATGAGTCTTCCAAGAACAAAAAAAAAAAGCATTTTACCAATTTGGAAAAACAGATTTAAGTGACTTTATATGATATTTTCAAGACACATGATAAAAACCCAAATAAATAAAATATTCCAAGTAATACCTTAATGGAGAAATTACATAATTTACACCAATAAAAAATATTCTTCAAAAGGTGAGTGATTTTCAATTACATGTACAGGTAAGAATGGGAATTGGCTCTTTACCAGCTTAAATGCAGCAAGAGTGATCCATATTCGGTGGATCCTACCTTTGAGTCGCATCAACCTTATTTGCTTTATACAGTCAGTTTCTCAAACATGGTAACAAATTATACTTACTTCTTCATTATAAGGAAATAATTTTGTGTTTGATTGCCTTACAAGTCCATGAATTAGATCAACAGCTAAGGGTCATTCTGTTCAAAAATTTATGTTTCTAACACTATTCTCTAATTTGATAGTTACTTACAGGGTTGCATTTTCTGTAGAAAACTGGACTCTAGTGTTTTGTAAATTAATTTTTTTTCTTATTCTTTATCCCAAAGTATTTCTATTCCCTCTTATTGAACAGAAAAAGGAAACAGATATCAAGAATTTGATCTTTGAGATTCTGCCATGTTTCATACACACAAGTCCATTATAAATAAGAAATTAGGTCATAGAGGATGAGAATGGTGATAAGGAGGTGAATCTTCCCTCAGTGCTCTCTGCAGGATCCTCTGTCAGCAGGCCAGGGGTAAAATGCATTTACAGAACAGTAGGAGAGAAATCTTACACCATCACAGTATGCTCCTGGGCAGTACTCAACTTTATTCACTCATTTTCTCCCCACCTGGAAACTCAAATGAAAAAAACCACCAAAATTCAAGCAGTTTTGTCTTTTTGCCTGATTGAATCACATAGTGGAATGTGGGAAGACAGACAGAGTTCCCTAATATCTCCCTGCCTTGCTTATCAACATCCAGAAGCAGATGTAGCAACAAGTTTCCGGAGAGAACACAAGCTTATGAAGCCTGTAGGTAATGCAGAACATTTTGTCCTGGGAGTAGATTATGGGCATTGTAGGCTATGGTCAAACTGGCAGTGCCTTAGATAGAAACATCCTTCATTCTATAATTAATCGCAAGATTAGTTTTAATTAACGTCTGTAAAATGTTGCCACTTCAGGTTTAAGGTATACTCAGTGCTGATGAATATGTGGTTCTTGGTGTGTTTCTCAATTTCCAAATTATTAGACTTTTTTTCTATTTTCATTGCATTACAGAAACTCAACTTACTGTATGAAAGTGTCCATTTCGCTGACGGTGGGTGAAAACGACACCGGACTCTGCTACAATTCAAAGATGAAATATTTTGAAAAAGCTGAACTTAGCAAAAGCAAGGAAATCTCATGTCCTGAAATTGAGGATTTTTTATTTCCATTTAGGGAGCCTGAAATTCTGTGGTATAAGGTAAGGAATGCAAGAGATTTGCACCTTCAAATGTATATTATGCAATGTTCTTATGATTCTCTTGATCTAAATGTGTTATGAAGCTTGGGTTGTTTTTAATCTTGTCAAGAAAAGACAACAGAACCAATGGTAGAAAAGAATTAACTAATTGAGAAATTAAAATGCTTACTTTACTAAACTGCATGGGAAATCTATGTCTGCTTTACCTGAATAAACAGCTTAATTTTGCAGCATAAAATTCAGCAAACACTACCAAAATTTTTGTTTTTAAATGTATACTTAAAGTTATATTTGCAAATATAGTTTCATTGTTTTTATCAATGCGTTTATTTCAATATTGTGTTATGATTTCTAGATCATTACTTAAGGGCCAAGTTCTTGCAAGTAGTGTTGCCTGTGGGCAGTGCAGTAGAATTAATTACGGTATACAAGACTGTGCTACCTAAAAATTAAAATTTGTGGCCTGAAAAGATAATGTCCAAATTAACTGATAGCATATCTAAGATAGAAGAAGGGTAGCCAACTATTTTCTTATTCTCATCTTGTATTTTGTGTCTTTAATAAAATACTTTTTTATATTAAGAATGCATCTTTTCTAGGTACACAGAGCTTTGATTCTAAGATTTTTTTAGAGAGAGATATATAGCATCCTTATTTCTCCTCATTCTCATCTTCTGTTTCTCTACATTTTTTAGTTATGTTTTTTTAAAAAAGGAATTAAAAAAAATTATTCCCTGCAGCTTGAGCTACTGGTAATATAAAAGTCATAGATTGCAGACATAAGTGTAATGCTAAATAAGTCAATTAAATATGAGCAAGTCAGCAAACCAATGTCAAAAAAAAAAAAAACCACCAAAGGAATCAACTCCCTTTTCTAGCCAGAGGCATAAATATCAAGTCTGGTGATAAAATTAGTTTTAACCAACATCTAAATGGGCTGGATTTTTACATATTTAGTTTATATACATTTATATCTAGCCTGGGTACTTACCTAACCACCTTTACTTTGAGCAGCATTGTCCACAGTGATCCATTTTAAGTGTAAGCACAAAATCCCTGAAGTTTTATGTTCTGTTTAAACAGGAATGCAAGTCAAAGACATGGAGATCAAGTATTGTGTTTAAAAAGGACACTCTTGTCATTCGGGAAGTTAGAGAGGATGACATTGGAAATTACACTTGTGAGCTAAAATATGGATTTTTTGTTGTCAGAAGAACTACGGAGTTGACAGTCACAGGTAATTACAGGTTCTTTCTATCTCTTCTATTTTGAAAAAATGCCCACTGAATATTGTGGTTCAAGTTGTGTGGTTTTTGAGTCATACCATTTGCACACATTTTTGCTGTGTGTCTAGGTATGAACGGTTGATACATTAAAACTGTTCTGTATACTTCAGAGTGGTATCTGTAATACCTTGGCAAGTGTAAGTTTTGCTCTGTTTGAAAAGCTTGTGGTCAGCTTTTTTTTTTTTATGTTTGTTTTTTTTTAAGTGCAACGTGTGGTCAAGGAATGGGTAAATTCAGAAAGCATGTCCTCTTACAGAAAAAAAAAAATGTCTATCATATTCTGTCATGCTATTAAATTACTTGGGACATAAAAAAAGCTGAAGCTATAACTCCATGGTACAACCTCTAATTGTCTTTGGACATGAGAACAGCTGTAGCCACAACCCAAGAGCAGTAGCTCTGTCCCAGTGAGACCATTTCAAGTGTTGAGCCGTGCATGATGAGGGACAGGAGCATTTTTCCTCTGTTATTCTCTCCCCACTTTCTCTAGTTTATAGTTCAAGAACTTCCTGATCTCAATCATCATGCACTTTAGTTACCGATTAATCTATTTTTCATTCATCTGATTATTTTTTTAATCCATTTAGTCTTGGCTTCGAAAACATTTTGAAGTATTAAGTTCCACATAGTAATTATGTAACATGAATAAACTCTATAATTCAGCAAACAGCAATTGCATAAGATGCATTTAATATAACATGCTTTTAAAACTACCACATCAATATTTAAAATCCATTATGAATTAAAGCAAAATATATGCTGTAATAGTTGCATCCACAGCAGCAGAACAATGTGAAGAATGGTCCATTGAATTTTCAATTCCTCACCAGACCTTTAACTTCCATTTTACAATTATGTAAAACATATAGCTGAACATACATGTAAGGTAACTATGAGCTTTTACAATTATAGGATTACAATGTTAGGCAGGTGCATCCTGATATCTGTAATGCTCTATAGTTTCACAATATATTTCCTAAAAGAAGGCAGAAGGAGGATTTTTCTGGCAAATTAGAGGTGAAATAGATCCATATGGTTGACAAATAGGATTGTGTGTATAAGTTCTTGCATGTTCAAAATATATAGTAAACAAAGAAAAGTCTTCCAGAATAATTATGTGGGTTGTTCTTAATCCTTTTCTTGTATCTAATATATAAATATGAGGCACAGCAATAACTTGTAACACACCTATGTTAAGCATTAGGTTGAATTGTAACAGTTTTCTTTAATGGTAAAAAGTTTGTTTTCTCATTCACTGTAACCCATTTTCCCTCGACATTAACAGAAATATGGTCAATTAAGGAATGCAATTTTACACTGTTGGATGTGTCTGGAAATCATACTGTTTATGTTGTTTTGGGAGATTCAAGTAATCAATCATATTTATTTAAACTCAATAACCAGGATCTCTTTGTTGTTGTACAACATTGATTTGTTTCGTCAGTACAGATAGGCAATTACTGTCAAGTGATTAACCTCACCATAAACACCCATGTATTCTGTTTGATTGACTCTGATATAAAGAAAGCAGAGAAAGATTCTTCAAGTGTGTGATTTATACCAGAATAATCTCAATTATCTTTTGCAATATTTGATACCTGGATTTCAAAAGAACATATTTACTGTATTTTTAAGTGATGCCTTCTGTCCTTTTGGTTGGTGCTCCACTGCACAGCAGTATTTCAACAAGCTCAGACTGACAGAAAAGAAAAAGAAAAGAGGCATTGGAATCAGATTCATGTTACTATTTGTAGGAATAGTTTTTAAAAAATGCAATTCATCACTTGTAGTGTAGGTAGGAGTTCAGTATTTAATGTTTAACTAGACAAAGACAGAAAGAGACTTGGCTGATTTTGATGTGCTAAAAATGAATTAATTCATAGGGAGGGAACTGTTCAATTTCCACCTCTGCAAACCCCAGCAGATTTAAGGACAACCTCCAAATTAGCAAACTCCATAAAATCTTTATAATATCATATGAATAAACAGAACAAGCAGATAGATTTAGTCATAGTACTAAATTTTTACACCTGTTCCTCACCACCTCTTCTCTCTGGGCAACTGTGGACAGTCACCACTTAAGGATTCCCTTCCTTTCTCCCACACAATGTGTTCTGTCAGAATTGCTGTCACCTTTAGGGAAACCTGCTGCTCTTACAGACCATTAACTATGGATGCAATTATAAACATGTTATTTTCAATACTGGTGTTGTATATTCATGCTATAACCTCCCTGCTTTAGACGTTAAATATCTGTGTGCCTCATAGTGAAACATGGAATGGCTCGTATTCTGATTTATCATTAAAGTTGAAAAATAGGAAGGGAATCCACACATTTAGAAAAAGATCAAACTCACTTAATAGGCAGTATCCATCTCATCTAAGTATAGCAGTTGAAAACCCCTAAGCCATGGAGAAAGATAATTTCCTTTCTGTTTAAAAAAATGAGAAAAGAAATTGCCACTTCTTAGCTTAAATTATAAGCACTCAATGTCACCTTGGGTACACCTTTATAATACACCTTTAGAGTAACAACTATTTCATGGCTTACATTTTTATTGTTGTTGTTTTGGGGTTATTTTGTTGTTTTTTTTTTTCTTTGGTCTTAATGGAAACATTTTTAAATATTTTGAAGATCTTTGTCTCATGCTGAAAACATATGAGTGATTTGAATCAATTTCTTTATTGTTCTGAGATGGGAATTATAAATTCCCTGTTTTTCAAAACAAAAACTATATACTGATTATCTTAACTTGTAACTAATCAAAATATTCACATAAAAAGCATAATTGGTAGGTTTTTTGGGTTTTGGTTATGCAATTACACATTCTACAATGTCCTGCAATGTACAAAGTCATTTGTAGGCTTTTATAGTTCAGATTAGCAGGTTTTCTTTTATATGTGGAATTTTAATTAAGGCATTCCTGCTGTCTCTGACATAATTAATTAAGAATGTTTTGAGTATTGGGAAAGAATCCTATTAGAAAGGTACAGTGTTAATTTAGTCGTAGTGCACAACATGGGTCAAAAATACTTTTGGTGATTTATTTTATTTAAATTTTAGGTTTAACAACTATTGGGTTTTTTTTTTTTACCTATAGTACTAAGTCATTTGCAAACTCTTTCTTCTTTTGAAGGGTTTCCTTCAGGTCAAATGAAGTCCAGCCTGTGTCAGAGAGAATGTACCTGTTCCCACTGCAATAGCATATAGTTCTCCATCATGAACATCATAAAACAAACAGACCCTATCAGCCTTGCAGTTGGGACTTTACTTATTTTGTTTTAGTTTTAAATATTAGAATACTTTTTTCCATTCTGTCAGAAGTAAGAAAACCTTATACCTTGCAGATGGAACCAGAGCTAATCAGTAGGTCCTTAATCCTGAAGCCTTTCCTCAGAGATACCCTTTGTTTTCTTTATTCAGTGATTGGACCCTGAGAAGTTCCCTTGGAAACAATTCCTGCTGGAATGAGCACAGTTTTAGATTTACAGATTCCAGCATGTTTACAATCAAGCTATAGGAATAATAAATTGACAGAGTAATTTTTTTATTATTTAAATTCAGCCTGCTTGGTTTATCAAATTTCTGCAATAATCTTGAAAGTGCCAGTTTACTCTTTTCTGTCTTCAACCCATGACTTTTTTCATCTTTAGGTTTTCTTAGGCAATAAAAAAGGAATGCATTCTTTCTCATTCAGTTATACTGTAGTCAACTCTTAGTGCTGTTAAAAGTTTGGGTCATATTGAATAAGCTTTGTCTCTTTTGCTTTCTGACAGATTTAGTCCTCATTAGCAAAATGGGAAATCTTAAATAACTACATGTATGTATGTATTTTTAGAGATGAAAAGATCACAGTAAAAATAAATAGTATGAAGAAATAATTATGATTAAATTAAATACCTAGCCTCACAGCTCAAAACATTTTAATCTTTTATATACAGCTAGCCACCATATATTGTGAATAAAAAACAAACAAAAAAAATCCTGAAAGAGGACGCACACGCACACATACTTTGAAGGTTATAGCCGGCTTTAAGTGGTCTGTACTTTAACTGTGTAAGACAAAATGTTCACCATTTTTCCCCCCAAAAAATTGGCTTCAATTCCTTCCAGGTGTGCTGCTCTTTCACATTCAATACATCAGAATGCAGAGAGGTGCTGCCATAAGTATGTTCCTCTTTATTTTTAGCAGGCGCTAGGTGAGAAAAGTATTAAAGAACAAAGAGAGTTGTTTTCCAAGCATTTAGAGATTTAGCACAGACTCTGCTTGGTTTCTGAAGTTAATGACTGGTATGAACCATATTGAATGCACCCAGTGACTACTTGATTCGGCTGATCCCAATAATTATCAGAGCTGATGTTCATTCCTTTGGCTCATCATTAATTTAATTCAATTCCAGAACATACTCAGATAGAAGTTCTATTTACCATTATTCTGTGCAAGGACTAATAAAATATAAAGCAAACAATAGACTCATTATGAAAGCAGCATGTTCAAAATACTAACCTAGCATTTTAAAATGCATAAAATCCTGTAGGTTTAACACAGTTATGGCTGAACAGTAGGATGATTTTTTTTTTTGTAAATTAGAAATGAGTGATTTGCAATCATTTTATGTGCAATCATTTTAATGCACCTGAAAACAAGGATCTAAATTAATTTCCTGTGTGTATTTGAATAATAATAATCAAAACATTATGTTGATGTTGGATAAAATGTTCTCTATAAATTTTTATTTTACATATTTATTGTAAATGGGTTTAGAGTGTCATTCAAAAGCAGGCATATGAAAACAGCAATGAGCAAAGCTTTATGTATTTTACTTCAAAGGAAATGAAGATGATGTCATGTACTCTGTGTTATAAATTGCAATGATGAATTAGAAAACCAGCTTCAGCACTTTGGCAAAGAGATGAAAAAGTTAAAGTGAGAAACAATTCCAGATTTTCAACCTTGCTTCTGGTGACCTTTTGACATTCCTCCCTTTGTCATATGCTGCTCACAAAGACCAGACTTAATTATTAGAATTTATTCCTATCATGGTTAGGGTAGAGAGAAGATCCTCTAGAAAGTAATTCAAAGAAGTAGGCAAAGCAGGGTGGTCAGATGAATAAAGACCTGATGGATAATTTGTTCCCTTTGGGTGATACGTTTGTGTGCTCATCATTCTGGACAATGTCCAATTTCATGCACAGGATGCTGCTCTCTTTCTGTTATTTACCAAAAGTCCTCCAGGATGTGGCCAATAGTAGTTGATGATGCTGTCATGATTTCTGCTGGAGCCCTGTACTCCCTGTGGACAATACAGTGACAGTAAAAGTGAGGGGGATGTTTCAGTAATTGGTAAGAAATAGAAGAAATCTTAGTCCATCATCTCAATGAAGAATTCCACTTAAATTAGCAAATTAGATATTATGCAAGAGGTGCAGTGCATTACCGTGCATACTGTTGTTAAATTTACAACAATTTTCTTTACTTCTAAGTGTTATTATAAACCTTATATATTTTTAAATTTATACTACTTTTTCCTGAATATTTTTTTCCTTCAATTTTGGCTTTGTGGGTAAGGTTAAAGACTAATATAAAATAATAAGTCAAAAAAAGTTGCTTTTCTACTTCAGGTGAGGGGAAAAAATAAGGAAATGACATTTCCAAAATAGAAGTTTGTTTGTGTGAGTCAATTTTCCTTTCTTCATGAGTCATAGGAGAATACTGAAATAAAAACAATGTGAATGGATGTTGTTACCAGGATCATTGTTTCAGTTTAGTGTAGTGAAATTGTTAAGATGAATTCTACAGAGAGAAAGAATTTGCAGACAAAAGTTTATAGCAAAAAAGTGCTAGTGACTACTAAAAATATAAAAGACTTATAAACTTGTAGTTCAATAATATCTCACAAAATTAAATAAATCTGTTATTAAGGCACCCAAGATGCTTGTTAAACAACCTTTGAAAAAGTAGATTACACTGAATGTTAATGTTTCACGTTATTGCTATGGAATCTGAAGACTTCATTTTACTTTTACATTCCCCTAGAGTATGTTAAATCCACCTATACTGTCCTAACTGAGCATTTGTCATTTCCAAAGCTTTTCTTATACTGCTTTAGATAATTTATATGTACAGTAGAGTCTTCCAGGATGGTACTTTGATAAACCAGAGTATAAAATGTACTCGTACAATAGCATAAAGACCTTGTGTTGTCCCCATCCTAAAAACAATCTGTACACATTCTTAAAAACAGTCTATACACAATTAGACTGACTAAATATTTAGGTTTAAAATAGAGATGATTTTTCTAATGCTTTCAGTGTCTTTCAAATGGTTTAGGCAAGTTCTAAACTCAGAGCTGCTAAGCAAAGTTATGTTGTTAATACATATGTTCAAAGAGAAATTCCAGGCAATACATGTACCTGAAATCATTGCAATTGTTTTTAAAAGCAGAATTTTTTTACAGAAGAAAAGGAAAGACACCTCACTTTGACTGCAGCAATATCCCATGGAGACATGCGTGTTAATAGAATAGTAGCCTCAAAATCATCTAGAAGGTATCTAATATATGTTCCACTATATGAAAAGAGTAACTTCTCTTAAATAGTATTGACATCCTCCGAAATATTGTCATCTTCCATCCACCAACACCCCAAGGGAAAAAAAGGCTTTTTTCATGCTGTTGTCTCAAAGTATTAATAAATTACCCAAAACGTTCTATTGTTTACAGTATATAAACAATAGGAAAACAGTGCATACCAAATTTAAGAAACAAGTTTTACTTGGAATTCTATTTTATTTGCAAGGATCCCTGTGGCAAGAAGGAAGGAATGATGAATCTGACTCCATGTTCTCAGAAGGCTAATTTATTATTTTATGATACTATATTATATTAAAGACTGCTATACTAAACTATGCTAAAGAATACAGAAAGGATACTTACAGAAGGCTAAAAAGATAATAATGAAAACTCATGACTCTCTCCAGAGTCCCAACACAGGTTGGCCCTGCTTGGCTAACGAGCAAAAACACTCACCCCAGAAACCAATGAAACAATCACCTGTTGGATAAACATCTCCAAACACAATCTCCATGAGCAAAACAGAGGAGAAGCAAATGAGATAATTATTGTGTTTTCATTTTTCTCTGAGACTTCTCAGCTTCCCAGGAGAAAAATCCTGGGCAAAGTGATTTTTCAGAAAATGTGAATGTGACAGAACTCTATTATTACAAGTGTGAATCAAGACTGAAATCTTAGTTTTTCTGAGATTGGTGTCCATTTGCCCATTGACTTAAAGAGTCAATATTTTGTCCTTTGACTTTCTGGTTATGAAAGATCAGAACTGATGTTAATTTTAAAAATTGAAATAAATTTTTAAAAAATCCAGCTCTGCAAATCACCCTGATGTTTTATTTGTTATTCTGTCATGCAATTGTTTTCAATTAATGAATGAAACAATTTTATAAAAGTAATTAAAATATTCTTTCTTCATGCATTAGGAACAGGCAAAATGCATGGTAGCTGCATAGTGATCCTCCAAAAGAGGATAAACCAGAGATTTTTTTTTTACTGTAATAAAAAGGAAAAACATACCCATCTATTTCTACATGACTATAAAGTACAAATTTTAATTCTGAATGTCTGAAACTATAGTTCCTCCTAGTGTACTCACTTTCGTAAACAGTTTGTTTCAATGTTTACTGGAATAAATTTGGGCAAAACACCTACTGACTTACCGTAAAAATAGAACTAAAATTCAGCAGTCAAGAGAAATAACTCTAGGGTACTTTATCTGAAAAGTTTAAAACTTAAAGTTATGTTAAAGGGAATAGAAATTACTACATCAAAATTGTGTAAGAATTTAACTTCTGATGCTTTACTTATCTACGTGAGAGCTTAATGTAGGAAAACAATTTCACCAGCTTTTTTTTTTCTCTGTGGAATGTGATAACACATAATAATTGTTTGAGTGTGAAAAAGAAATTGAAAGCAGCAATTTCATTTTTTCCATTTCTATAATGCAGTTTTTCCTTTTGCTTTGGAGTATTATATTCACACCTAGAACAGGATTAATTTAAAAATATTAGATATAACTTTATAGAAATATGACTGAGGAGCGATATAAAACAGTGAATTTCCTTCACATTCTTTAAACAAAGTAAAGATGGAAGAACTAGAGTAGAAAGCTGCCCGTGAGTTTTCCCCCTTTCTAAATCATTCTGTTTCACCTCACTGCATTCTTCCCATGTTCAACAAGAGGATTATATTTCTCCAGACACTTGATATGACAATGAACATTTCCAGCCCTTAACAAGCCCTTTGTGGAGCTACTAGTCCCACAGCATAGTTTTACTCAAGTTGTGGAAGGTTTATTTATGGTGCATACATGACCTGTTGTGTACTCTTTTCCCTTAGAGGTAAGACTCCTCTCGCCTAAGTTTAATATTTACACCCACTGGCATATGAGCTGCTGCTCCTCCTGGCAATTCTGTGATGTGACTGATATCCTCTTTATGTCAATGCGTGGAACATCAGATGAGCTGAGTTTTATAGAATTCCACTTCCATCTCTTCACTATCCAAGGTTTTAGTTGACAAACTTAAATGTAAATTTATAATATAGGCATCTAAATCACATGAATTCTACTCTAAGGTTTCATGGCTGTTATGGTTATAACCTTTGGAAATGGCAAGCTGGCTCTACATTATATTTTCTTCTTATAAAATAAGTGTAAAATTTCATGTCAGCTTTTCAAAGCAGACAAGTACAAATCTGTAGTAAAAATATTATTTGTTTTTTAAACAAGATGTACAGCTGAGGAAAAAAAAAGCACAAGCTTTTGGATGTACAAGGCTGTCTTTAAATCTCAGGGGCTTAATGTACCAGTTGGTCTAATAAAATCTATTGCTTTTACCTTCATATGCCTAAAGAAACATTACTGTTATTATTTTTCATGGTATTTAAGTTTTCTTAGGATGGAATCACAGCATGCATTTCTTTAAGCTAGCTGCAGTGTGAAAAATAAGTATAGGGTTTTTTATTAAAAATATTTCTGTTTTGATTAATTTTGGCAGTTAGAATAAACTGTGCTGCAGCGTGTTACTTGTGTTACCGAGTTTCCCTTTTTCATTTTGAGTTTTATTTGAAAGTGATGATTGTGACTACAAGACAACTGGAAGCTTTCCTTTTATGCTTCACTATTCTCAATTCAGTGCAAACTAAATATAAAGAAAAATGAGTCCTCTTTGAAAACAATGGTTTTGGCTTGAGAGCTGCAGTAAACAGAATAAATGTTTTATTATAAAGTAGATGGGTTACGACGCTTCAGTGTAGAGATGGAAAATTTATGTTAAGCTCCTATTTCTGTTCAGTACTTACACACATCTTCTAACAGGGCATTTTTTATGTTCCTGTCAATAGTCTCTAATGTCCAGCTGAGTAAAGAACTGAGGAGAGAGGTGATTTTTGTTTTCTTGTGGTATAGCTCTGCCAGGGAACCTTGTGTCTTCCATGCACATCCAAGTGAGAAGTGCAACTTGCCATGAACATCTGGTTCCTCCAGAGCTTTGAGCCCGGCACTAGAGCCCCAGTACCAGCTGCCTTATGGAATCCTGTGCTGGACCTGTTCTAACATGAACTGGTCAGACCCTCTGACTCCTTGCATTTTCACCGAAATGAAAATGCACGTGTCTTTGTAATTGCCTCTCACTTTGTGATTTCAGTGGCCCAAGCCATTCTCTCTCAAAGCCTCTTTGCCCAGCCTGCCCCAGTGACGCATTTTGGGTCTTGGTGTCGCATCTAAGAGGTGCAGCATCAGGAGGAACCTTTGAGGGGCCACTCTGCCTCCCCACAAACACTGCCCTGGCTGTTCCTGCCCTCCAGCAAACCTCCCATCTGCCCATCCCTCCCTGGGCGAAATGTGGGTAGTGGCAGTGGAAGAGCCAAATCTTGGGAAGAAAGGCAGCAGAAAAATAATCCCCTGAGATGGAGGGAGCAAGGGCCACTGCTCCTGTGGGGCCAAAGTGAGCACCTTCCCACCTGGCCACAGCCTCCAGCCCAGCAGCAACCCCTCCATGCAGCAGCAGAGCCTTGCTGATGTCCTGTTTTGAATTTTCAGGTGTTTTGTTCCTTCAAAGCAATTCCATTGGTTTTTCGGAGTTTTTGAGCTAGCGTTCAGAATTCAAGAAGTCACTCATGAATAAAGAGGCAAAGGGCAAAAAATGCATTGTGATAAGCTCATTTAAATAGAAATAGGTTCACTCCTTTGTGTGGGTTGCATATGCTTTTTTATTCTTTTAATTTAATATCTAGATTTTTATGAGTAAATTCAGTTTTCTGAGGAGCTACTCTGACACCATGAGGAAAAACGAAAAATTAAGGCTAGGTGAGCTGTTTATCATTTTCATACAGCTAGCCCTGTCAAGACTTTTTGCTTACATATGAGCAGTGACAGTTTATTAGGATGAATGGGAGGGCAGGAATAGAGATTTAGGAAGAAAAGACACTTGCAAAATATGGATAATGTGACTTTTAGTGGAGATTAAGAGGAACCATTAGGAGGAAGCACAAGGAAAAGCATTTATTGTTTTTCCTATTCTCATCCACAAATAAAAAGCTGAACTCTTATATAGGAAATAGCCCTCTGCAGCTATTCCTCTTACTAAGAGAACCTCCAAAGACTGAAGAGAAATGCTTGAAAGATCTAGTCTGGCTTTTGAAAAGTCAAGGACATTTCAAAATGCTTTTGCACATATTCTTTAATGTCTTATATATTATAAATGGTAGTTGGCAGATTACATCTCGTATTTTCAAAAGCTAATGTCTGTACTGTTCTGCTCTAGATGTCTTCTTGTCTATGTGGTTCAAAAACATCTTTGTGATCTGTCAGAGTAGTTTTGATATGCACATAAAGCTGAGAGAACAAGGATTTACAAACTCTACTCGAAAGACATACAGGTAGAACTGCCTGCTAGGGGCTGGGCAGAGAGCATAAAGCACTGAAGGTGTCTTACTTTAGACTATAGTATAAATAAATAGGAATAGAACGTTATAAATACAAGTTCAGGGTTCTATTTTTACTTAATAGTTCCATAAGACACGTGATAACTGTCAGTATTGGTTTTTTATAATCTGTCCTTTGAAAACAGCAGTCCTTAAAAATGCCACTGTATTAAAAAAGAAAACAAATCCAAACAAGATAAATTATGGGAGGGTTGAGCCTTACAGGCCAAATTAAAAGACTTTCACGACTTGAAAGTTTTCTTTCTACTTCTGAATGTATGGCAAAGTCACTCTTCTAAGAAAACATGAGCTGATCTAGTTCCCTTATTAAACTGAGTGCTTCAGAGTACCAAAGGGCAGAAAACTTGCATTAACTTGATTAAAAATACTATACAGAGTCAACAGAAAAATGAAAAATTTACTTCTGTAATTTTAAAAGGATTTTGTGGGCCGAAAGGAGGGTTTTTTAATAAGTTAATTGTTGCAGAATGAATAACTACATGTGTGGAAGGTCCTTGTAGCTCCTGCTCATGTATATTATGGAAGAGGAAATAAAATTAGTAGAGTAAGAAATGCAATTCTGATTCAAAAACTGAATTGGAGGTGGTCTTAATTCTTGTTTGTTTATGGAAATTGATAACATCTAGTTAAATTAACTGAACTACTGTTCCATTTTCAGGATGTGGATTGTACCTTCAACACGCGTAGAAAAAAGGGTATTTATTCTTTTAGAGGCCTTTTAGCATTGTCAGCAAGTTAGGACAGAAAATTTTTTTTATGCCATTTCAGCCATTAAAAGAGAAGCTAACCAAGTGCTAAACCTCTAATCTGTAAGGGATTTTGAGAAAAGAAAAAAATCGCTTGTACTGGATTGGTGGGCTGTTATGTTAAAAATTTGAAAGAGGGTGAAAAGTGCACTCATCTACAGCTAAGACACATTTGGTGATTTTTTTTTTACCTATTTTACCTCTAATAAAAACAATAGTCATATTATATTAAAATCAGTTTTACCTCTTCTACTTTTTATTATAAATATTCAAGTGTTTTAATTAAACACATGCACACACCCGTTCATTAAATTTGAATGGAGTTTGCTGACTACCGACAGGAAGAAATCTCAAGAAGAGAGGAGAGGAATACACAGGTTGCTTTTGTGGTTTTTTGTTTGTTTGTTTTGTGAGGAGAAAAGAAAAAAAAAACAACAACTTTTAATACTGCTTAGCTGCATGTGACCTTTACCAAATTTTGAGTAACACATCATTTAAGAAATATATGGAACTTTCTGCCCTGGAAGGAAAATACACTTTTAACAAAAGAAAGATGATTTTAAATCCAGCTGTGTTTTTAGGAAGTTCTATCAAATAAGAGGCAGACTATTGATTCCTATAGTAATTAATACACCAACTCTTTTTCCTAAATAACATGATGGTTTTGCCGGGTGCAGGAGAAGAGTAGCTGTGAATTCAAACCAAGGCAGCAGAATAGCTGTGGACAGAACATTTATTTAAGACATACATATATTTCTTTCAACACTGCACTGGGAGCCTGGGAAGACTGCAACACATTTGTGGTGTACAGGAGAAAATGAATATGCAAATACAGAAGGAGTAAGAGGCTTCCACCAGTAGAGATAGGAAAAGTACATGTAGAAAAGACAGTGATTTATTCTTTTACTACAGGAAGCCCAATGTAAATGCAACTATGATTTTCCCTACTGTGGGATTTTCACAAGATAGTATTGACACTAAAGACTGGTGGGGTAGTCAGAAGTTCTGAATATATTTAAATGAATACAGTTGTAGCTGTCATCATGAATGGCTGCTATAATCACAGCTTTTAAAACCCACTGTTGGCTTCAACACTCCATGGTACAATGGAGCTCTTCAGAACTGGAATAGTTGTTGACATTCCATTAAAGAAAACAATAGAAGTGGAATGAATATGCTTAGATTTCTTTTTACTCTGTACAACTGATTTATAAAAAGAAATAGCAGAGGGAGAGAAAAACAAGACAAACCACTGTGAAAAGTAATTAAAGATATGAATAATTGTGAAGAGTAAAATACAGCTATGATAGAGAATATTTGTCATTATTTAAACTATGAAATGGATTTTTTAAAATTGAATATTTTTATTTTCATTAGGATTGTAATAGCTATCCCACTGAATTTTGTTTCTAATTTCTGTTAAAAAATAAGGTTATGTAAGGTTTTTAATTTATCATTTATGTACCAGTGGGCTGTATAACTGTTATACAAGATTTGTTCAGTTTAAGTTATAAGTATTTAGATGCTAACTGCTGAGAAGTTCAAAAGTGATAGATTTTTAGTTAAACTTTTGCATTATGCATTTCTGTTTAAATTAGCTGGTGATGAATGTACTGTACCTGAATCTCACTTAAATGATGCTTTCATGAAAGTTTTCTGCCCAAGTTTGTATAGAAAGATACAGTGAAAACATCAGGCAAAAACAAATCTAGATATCCTTTACTTGTTTAAAAAATCATGATTTCCCTCTCCTTCTCCAAAGGGTAGCTCTCAAAATCATTTTAGAATTTAGATGAAATACGTTGAAGAGCTTTGCCTTTACCTGTCAGCTTTACCTTTACCTGTCATCATGAAATACTTCAACTGCAGCATGCAGCCTTTCCTGTTTGAAAACCTTTATAATTGTGCTCATTCTAAGGAATATAGAAAGTGAGAGGCTCCAAATTGCCTTTGAAGCTATTACTACATAATCCACTGCATGATGTTCCTTTACTTGCTTTGTTGCTTTTATTCTGGAAATGGCATTATAGCAAAGTAAACAGCACTGTCAAATATATAAACCTGTTTTTCTCCCTCCCTAAGGTTATGTTAGATACCTACACAGACATTTGAGAAATATCTTTGCATCTTATGCACAAATGGTAAACAATATTGAAATATAAATGCATGAAGAATATTGGAATAGGTTTGTAAAAAACTAAATTAATGTTTAATATGTCTTTATTATACAAATAATCTGTCGCAGCTTGTAAACTCTCCTCCTCCTGCTGCACTGAGTAAAAGCAGAACACCTTAGCTAGGAAAAATCAGAAATACCTTTAGTTTTGTCTGCTAAATTTAAGGTGGGACTTTTGCATCCACATACCAAATTGCTTTTAAATAACCTTGATTGTCCTTTGAGACTTGATCCACATGCTTGGAACTTCACCAAGCATTGTTAAACAGGTTAGAGTGCAGGCTGTAAATGTTGAAATTGTGAGTCTGAGGCAGCTTGACAACTAGATAAGCATTTAGAATTCTTCTAATCTTTTTTTCATATGTCATCTGTAAAGAAGTGAATGGTTACATGAGAAATCAAGCCTATAAAATTGCTTGCTATTCCCCAGATTTCATTCTGGAAAATGTATCTGTGCCTAACACAGGAAAAATTGAATACAATTATTTAGAATCTCTTTTTTTTCAGAGCAAAATCATAATGTTCAATGAAATATGAATGCATAAGTAAATGAAAAAAATATAATTAAGAACTTGGACTGTGTGGAAGTAAAGAAATGTGGGAGGAGGAAACGTTAGAGAAGGCAGATATTGCAGCAAATGACTCAAAAACTCTTAGTAGTACTTGTGGGAATTAACTATTAGGATGTGCTGCCTGAAAGATCACAATGTTCACAAATTCTTTTTTTCTGAATGACATAATTTTGTTACTTGCATAGTAGTTCCATCAAATGATGATTTTTGTGACACTTGCTGGAGTCTGAAATGTCACCCCTGTCTGGCAGTCATTCTTGAAAACAAGCTTACCAACAAAATAAATAAAACCACATTCTAAACAGCTACTGCAATACTGCATTACAAGAGCAGTCATAGGCAGGAGCTTTCTGAGTGTGTTTAGACAGTTCCAGGTTTGGAGATATTTTTAAAAGAGTAATAATAGTTTCACTGCTGATGAATTCAAAGTTTCGGAACTCAAAATCTCTCTTAATCTCTCAGTCATCTGTACTAGATTCATGAGAAGAGGGACAAAACCACACAAAATTCCTGTTAATAAATTAATATCTCATTGTGATTCCTGTCTGACCATGTCTACATCACAGAAAATGCCATTACAGTCACCAATAACTGGCACCATCTTGGGTCATCTCAGAGAAGATGAGACTTGGATGGTTTTGGAGGTTGCACTGCCAGCCTCACTATTGGGCAGAGTCCCAAAAATACATTAGAGTACAGAGAGGATGAAGAAACCTCTCTGCTCTGGTTTGTAGATAAAGAATTTGGTTCATGACATCATGATTCTTTGCTACTCAGGATAAAAAAATTAATTTGAAATTAAATGGTCTGTGTCTGATTTCTAGACATCTTTCAATAGTTTGCCTGCGGCTGATTTAGAAATGGAAAAAAATAACTCTTGAATGGCAAATCAAGATGTTTACTGAAGTGTTGCCTAGATTCAAATTCGGTTGGTTTGTTTGTTTGTTTTTCACATGGAAAAGAAGAAAATTGCATTACCTGAATTAGAATTTAATTTAAATGTATTGATCCCTACTTAGGGAGATACCCAAATTACTCCTAGATGGTGATCTGCCTGGGGATCAGGCAGAGTTGGGCTAAACTGCAAACTTTTATGTTCAAGGACTGTGATATTTTCTGCTCAGTTTGTGCCCTGTGTCAGATTTAATATTTGTTTAACAGCATTTTTAGCTGTTGGGCTTTATGAATTTAAGCATCAAGTCCAACTTAAACATCTTTTTCAACCTAAGCAATTCTGTGATACTATGATTCTATGAAAATAGCTGTGATATTCTCTTATGTCACTACAAGATCCCTTCAGCCCAGCCATATTTTGCAGCCACACAGTCCAGCAGCAGGTATCAGTATTAGTGTGTGCACTAACTCTTGACAATATCCCGAATAGAAGGTGATTCTTTGCTCTTTGCATTTGAAGTTTATCATTGCTCTGTCAGGATCCCAGATTTCACTTAGTATTCTCTGAATATTTTTCAAATTTCAAATAGTATTTTGGACATTTAAAATTGAATTGGAGACAGTTGTCATGAAACCAAGTACTTTTTGCTTCAATCATAGATAATTCTTTTCAAATAGCAATTGATAAGGTAAAAAAATCAGTATTTGCGCTCAGAAAGGCAGTATTACTTCAAAACAAAGAAACAGAACCCCACCAGCTAACAGCAGAAATCAGTGTTGCCTGTTCTGCCTTGGAAAACCATTCAGCATATTTTCCAAGCAGTCTCATTTCTAATTTCATTCTTTGAGATGTCTTTGATATAGATTCTTTCATATAGATTAAGTAATAATGACAGGGACCAAGAAAGGAAAAAGGAACATGAATTTGTGTGCAATCTTAGCTGTATTCTCAAAGAAGAGAAATGTACACTGGCAAATATAGGATGGCATTACAGGCTCCTTTGACAGCAGCTTCTTCTGTATTACTGTTTCACAGGACATGAGAAATGATGGTTCTTTCTTCATAGTGAGAGATGAGGTCAGTAGAGTGTTTCCTCTCTGAAAAGAATTGAAAGATGCTGCCTCTCAGATGAATGTGCATTGGTGTTAGTATCATAGTTTATGGAACAAAAGCCAATTTTGGGCAGTAGGGCTGTGGTTTGGCAAGTCAAACCTCACTGACCCAATTAATTGTCTTCTTATAAGCACTGACATTACTGCCCAGTATGTGTCAGAATTATGGTCCAAAGCATAATGAGCCCTAGGCCTAATTGTGATTTTAGATCAGCTTTAGCTGTAAGAAGGGAGAAAAAATTCTCATAAATTGCTTTTTTATTTTGATATCCATGCAACTATTTCCAGCTTCCTTCATAAGGCATTTCTGTCCATCAAAAACTCCACTCTCCAATAAACTTCCCTAAGAAAAAATATATTATTCATGCAAAAGAGTATTTAAAGGCTTGTATTGCTGTGAGACTGTTTTAGTTGGCACTGGAACTGCCTTATGTTTGCATCTATCAGGGACTTAGAGCATATTTGATCCTCTCTAGGGAAATACATCCATGATCCAGTGATCCAGCTGCCTGGAAGTCCCTGTAATCACAGAGTCTGCTGCCAATAGCTGACATCACTTTGGGCTGTATCTGAATTTTAGTTCTTGAATAGCTTTTAATGGGGCATGATATTTCTATTTATTATGTGATTTCTATATTAATCTTTTTTTGCATTCCTCATTTTTCCCATTGTTATCCAGTCTCGTCTCTTAGTTAAATCAGAACCAGAGGGTACATTTAGATTTATTGTAGTGAAAACATGGGTATGTGCTCTGCTTTTGAAATGGTAGGAGTGCATTGAATAGTGAAAGAAGAAATCCAACAAAAGTAGCCTAGCTCTTGCTTTTAAATAATTAATTTATAGGATAAAAATGGATATATCTTAATACCAAATATCTTCATTAAATTAGTAGTTTCCAGAAGAGTAGGTGTGACATGACTTACAAACCCAATATATTCTTTTACAAACCCAAATATATAATTATTAATGAGATACTAATTTAGTAATGCCCAAAACTTCTTGAAGATTTTGTTTTATCTTTGTAAAGTTTTCCTGGCATATTCATCACTCTAACTTAGGAGTGTTTCAATGAATATAATTTATTTTTTAACCTTTTATGAGCACATCTATCACTTTCTTAATAGACAGATATCCTGCTTTCTATGCTTTTAGAATAGTTAAGAGTATTTGAGGAATTCTGAATACTTTGAATTGAAATACAAAAAGAAAAAAGAAATAGAAGTCTTGTGTTGCAGTAGTAACTAAATATGGAGTGATTTCATCTTATAACTGATACTATTGACCAGGGGTACTGCTCTTAGAGCTATAAACAAATAGCATATACAAGTAGTTTTGGATTAAATTTATGTAAAACAAGATGAATAATCAGCTTTCCTTCATGTTCTCTCTCTCGCTCCCTGAACACCCAAATAATTTCAAAAAGCAGAATTGCAACACTGATTTCCCAATAGATAGCAAACCTAGTGAACAAAACTTAGATTTGTAGCCTAAGACATGAATTTTTCATTGAAGTAATAAGAGAGTAGTTACTGTATGTATTTATGTTTTCTCTTAGACAAATGAAGTAGCTGCTGAATTCTGCACAGAAGGCAAATACTGAGAAATTTAAATAGGACACATTCATACAGAATATGTTTATTATTGGTTGCATATATCATTTAATATTTAAAAGCCCTTTTATCATGTACTGTAGCTCATGGAAATAAGCTTTCCTCTTGTTTTTAGTCTTGGGAAATGGTTTTTAGTTAGAGGATTCAGGGATTTAATTACAGAACTTTTCAGAAGCTCTTGTTAAAGGTACTAATTCCACCCTGAAAGGGTCCATCGCCATTTGGTCTCTAGTAGATACATAAGGAGAAATGAAAGAACTGAATGTCATGACCATGACATTTCCCAAGAATAACTTTCAGTCTTCTTCTTCTTACTTGGAGTTCAGGGAATTTTTCCACTGCTGTCTGCAATAATAGTCTTTTTCCAAACTCCATTTCACAATTTTTTACAGTTCTATGTACTTTTAAAGCCTCTACAAGATCTTGCGGGAAGGAATTCAACTCTTGCAATCAAGCACTGTGTGAAAAATTGTATTTTTTTCTTGGTTTGAAACTTTTTTCTGTTAGTAGTTAGTGACTGATTCTATTCTAAGTTACATTGCTGAAAACCAAGAGCAAAGCTGCTTTAAAAGTTTTAACAGAGAGAGTTAAAAAAGAGATGCAGTTGTTTTGCTGTTGAATAATCTGGTTCTCAAATATAAAAGTATATTATTTCAAATTTTCCAGCTAAATGGTACTGCAAAGGTAATGCATTGGTAACTCAAACCAATGAAAATAGTAGGTGAAAGGGTGCTGCCTATCTGAATCCATTTGACCACAGTGGGAATGTATTTATGTGAAGATGTAGAATCATAGAAGTAGAGCAACAATGTCCAGTGCCCATTTCATGTCCTTCTGAGTGTTACCATCAGCATGAAAAAATATAAAGAAAGAAAATTGCACCAAAGGATTTGGAGCAGTCATCAGCCTCAGGTACTGCACACTGGACTCTGTGTGTGGGAGTTAAATGAGAAAGAGGAAGAAGAAATTAAGAGTAGGGAAAATGAACACACAATGGAAAAATTGATGAACCATTTGAAAACCATCAGTAGAAAAATTGCTGCTAAACATTTCTATAATATTTATGGAAAAATTCTCTTCAGTAAAAAATATTTCACTTGGCAAATTCAAGAACAACTACTGATGACTTAATGTAATGTAATGTAATGTAATGTAATGTGATGTAATGTAATGTAATGTAATGTAATGCATTAGTAACTCAAACCACTAAAAATACTTCGTAATTCTCAGAGTTACCAATAGGTCTCAAAAATTCTGCACCCTGGGATTTTAAGTTGCTCAAGAAGGATGTAAAGTCAGACTTTGGCTGCTTTGGAGTTCTTCAACCTGTCACTATTTATGCCAGCTTTACTTAGAGTTTTTTTTTTATTTTGCAGCTCCAGAACTTTAAGCATACAGATAAAACAGTGATCAATTTAAAATACTAATTGTGTAAGGCACTCACCTAGATACACTCCCAAAGTGTGAAGTTATCTTGATGACCCTCAGAAGAAATAAATTTCGCAAAAGCACAGACAAAGACACACAATGTATGTGGTGGTGGTCAGTACATGGCTTTGTCTGGGCTCCTGCCACTATCAGGGGCCGGCTGATTCACACAGGTGTGTTTGTTTCTTGCTTGCTTCATTAGAGCAGAGTGTGTTGGTGAGGTTACATCCATTCAGGGTCAGCAGAGACCACCAGTCTCAGAACTGAAGGCAGCTGAACAGTTATAGATGAGACAAAGAGCAGACTCGTGGCTGATATGCTCAGGTGCTCTCAGCTTTTCAACGCTGTTTTTCATTCTGACATTTATCTTATGTGTACCTTCGTTTTCCTTTGAAAAGAGGACACAATTGAACTTTCCTTTTCTTGCTTTTTGAACAATATATCTCTTTACATTGTCTTTTTCTTTTTTACTGTGTGTTGAATTCTCTTGCAAGTGACAGTATTCCCTATCAGATATGCCAGATTTAAGACACATAATCTTTTAAAAAAATCATCACTTTCTCATCTAACCCTTTTTCCTTGTCACTCCCAATAGGATAGCAAATTCAATACCAAGTTACTCATAGAAAATTACAGATACCTAAATATTCAAATCCACCAAATAAGCTTTCAATTGCTCGCATGTAAGGATCTCACATTATTTGCCATCAAATGAAGAAAATTAAAGCACCCCTTTTTTTTTTTTTTAATTTAATAAAAATGACCAGTGCATAGTTGTCATTAAGCAAGGTAAAAGAGTTCCAGCATCTGGTAAAACTAGAACAAGTTTTTCTATTTGATCAGATTCTTCCACTCTACCCTTGGTGTCATACTTGAATCTATACCAGTGTAAAATAATTGTAGTGTCACCCTGGAGAGATGAAGGCCATGCACTTCTCATGTAGAGGTGCCACAGCACACAAGAATTAAAACCTGATCACATAATTACAAAGATCTTGTCACATAAAATGACTACTCAGAAAGAATGTGTTAGGCCAGGATTTGAAACTGATCAACAATTTCCTGTGTCTCTGTTGTACAGCACAATTAGGATGAGGAGAATGCTAATAAGAACTACTCCCTTCTGGTAGTATGTATTTTAACCTCATTAAACACTCAGTGAATAGAGTTAGGCTTATGTCTGAAAAATAAACACTGATGCCTACAAAATATGCTTCTTGATGCAGCTAATATTGGAGAATTTCTATAATGGAAACATTAAATCTGTTCTAAATAAATTTTTGAGGCAATAGAAAGAGTTTCAAGGATTAAAAATCTGTCATATTTTAGTTTTTGACACTACTTATAAATTTCTTTTATTAGTTTTGCTGCTGAATTTATATGGCTGCAGCATCTTTAGAAACTCACTGTGCCCATTAACATGCAGCAGCCTTCAGCTCCTTGCACTCCAACATAAGCAGCCCAGATTTCCAAACTCTCCTCTCTGTTTATATAGGTCCTGATGTGAGATTAATAGGATTTCTTGAGGATCTAGCTCCACATTAAAAGGAATAGAAAAGATCTCTTTGCAGTGATTTTACTGTTTAATTGGTAGGAGGAGCACCTTCTGGCTGAGCTGTAAATTACTCAGCAAAGAGTAAGTTATCAGAATGTAAGGTCTGTTTGGGATTTGAATGATGTCAAGATGGCCCACATTCTCAAATAATTTTACAAAAGTGCAGAGGTAGTTTGGGGTTGAAAGTTATTCCCTAATATAAAATACAATAAAATGAGATGTGAAGGATTCTATTGTACTGTTCAGTGTACAATATATTTAATATTCTTAAGCTCCTATGATAAAATTCTCATTGATTATTCAAATGAAATTGTGATACTATTTTAACTAGAAGTCAAATGAATTACAAAATATTTCCATTATAATATCTTGTGCTATCTTAAATATAATTTAAATATTTTTCCTAAGAGTTTATTTATCATTATGGTTACAGTTTATGTCCTTTTTAAGCACTACAGGAAAGCTGAAATTTTCAAGTGACTGAATATAGGATCAAATTAGTAGTGCCAAATGGAACTGTATGTGAATTTTGGAGATATTCAGTGTATGTAGCAACAAATTTACATGGATCCATTGTTGGATCCATCCAAAATTAGCTGTATTATCATTTGGAGATGGGAGTTGTGACTCTTTTTTGATGACACCATCTACAGAACATTAGTTATTTTTTCTATAGAGGCCAATATATCTATTCCTGTTCTAGAGAGAGCATGCAGTCCCAGTAAGGGTTTGTAATTGGTGTGATGGCTTGGGAAAAAGCAGCAATAGGTCCCAGAGAGTCATAAAACACTTAGCTCTCCTGCTTATTTCTAAACTGTTTGTATGCCCTCCTGAAACATTACATTAAGTCATCAGCAGTTGTTCTTGAATTTTCCAAGTGAAATATTTTTTACTGAGGAGAATAAATTTTCCATAAACATTATAGAAATGTTTAGCAGCAATTTTTCTACTGATGGTTTTCAAATGGTTCATCAATTTTTGCATTGTGTGTTCATTTTCCCTACTCTTAATTTCTTCTTCCTCTTTCTCATTTAACTCCCACACACAGAGTCCAGTGTGCAGTACCTGAAGCTGATGACTGCTGCAAATCCTTTGGTGGAATTTTCTTTCTTTATGTTTTTTCATGCTGATGATAACACTCAGAAAGACATTGCTCTACTTCTGTGACTCTACATCTTCACATAAATACATTCCCACTGTGGTCAAAGGGGTTCGGATAGGGCAGCACCCTTTCACCTACTGTGTCTTCCAAAACATTCTCTGCTGGATCCACCCTGAACCAGAAAGAAAACTTCACATAGTTGATTCAATTAACCACCTAATTTCCTAAATGCATTTACAGTACTTAATGGTTTTATGGTAATTAATCCCAACAATATTTTTGGATAAACATGATGAAAGAGGCATGACTATAATATTGTTCTTAAATACTTTAGAATACATCAGTACTATTATTTTATAAGAAGCATTTTCATCCCTTTATCATTCATGTTCAAATCCATTTCTTTTTTTTTTTTCTGGAAATGCTGGAACTTCTGGGATGAAATGCAAACAAACTTTGACTTAGATGTGAAAATGATATAATATTTCCATGATTTTATGTATTAACTAGTAAATACAAGCATTAAATACAGTAATAAACCCTAAGGTATGATATTATCCATATTTTTTCACAGGGACAAACCCATTCATCATTCATTACAAATATTCTTTTACCTCAGCAACAAGCTGGAGAAAAACACATAAACAGTTTAATATATCCTGAGACTCAATACTCTTTAAGCCTTTTGATTTGTAAAGTTTTTTTACTTGCAAAAAATGAATTAGATAGGTTTGAATAACTTATTACGTATATAATAGAACATAGAAATCAGCAGTATCAAAAGAAGTGCTTCCATTGAGAAGCAAACTGAAATTAAGCTACAAAATTACAAGAGATTCATAGTAAAATGAGTAATTATGGATAGCAAAAATAGAAACTGAATTAAAAACTTAGTTATGTACAAAATATGTTCATTTATTTAGAAAACTCCTTTGTGAATGTGGTGTTTTTATTGACGATGATAATAAATTTCAGGATCTGTATTTTAGGTATGTTGCTGCTGTTTTTGGACCATAAAATTAAATTGTAGCTACTTCTCCAAATGGATGTGACAGCACAGCTGTACTTCTTTTCTTAGAAAATAAATCTCAGAAAATTAGCTAAAAAAATGGGGCTTATGAATTAAAGTGAGATATTTCTTAGTAGAGTAAGCCCAGGGAAGGGATTTAAATTAAGGATTCAAATTAGGGATCCTAACTATTAAATCAAGATCCCTAAATTAAGGATCCAAATTAAGAATCTTCAGCATCTGACAAATGAGGAGAGGCTGAGGGAGCTGGGACCACTCAGCCTGGAGAAGAGAGGGCTCAGGGGGGACTTACACATGCCCATAAATATGTGATTGAGCAGTAAAGACAGCAGAGACAGATTCTTCTCTGTGGTGCCCAGAGGCAGATGAGAGGCAAGAGACACAAATGGAAACACAGGAAATTCCACTTCAAAATAAAAAAAAAATAAAGTGTTCACTACGAGGGTCGTCGCACACAAGAGCAGGTTGTCCAGAGATGTTGTGGAGTCTCCATCCTTGGAGATGTTCAAAACTCAGCTTGAGCAACCTGCTGTCATGGACCCTGCTCTAAGCAGAACTTGGACCAGGCAATCCCCAGAGATCCCTGCCAGGCTCCTCCAGATTCTGTATCTTTGAGAATATATCAGTGAACCAAACATGGTAACATGAATAGATGTTGATAAGAATTAATGCCTTTGTTGAACATTGCTGTGTCCCATGCTTCTTGCCCCATCCATTTCATTTATTTACTGAGAGGATGCTGAGGTCATTGCAAGCAAATACAAAAGGAGGTAGAAAAAGCACAAGAGTTCTGAGTTTAGGTTATACCTTAAAGTTTTAGGTTTATGCCCTAAAGTTTTAGCCTATTTGTCTTATATATGGCTACTAATGCTGGTAAAGAATTCACCTTTTTTACTTGGTGAATTCTTTACCAGCTTTAGTAGCCATATATAAGATAAATACGATGTCAATGTCATAAAAAAATAGGTGTCTGATAGACTCATTCAGAAAATGTTGAGTTAACTTGACTGTCAGTATAATAGCTTCTAGAATTTTGGTGATGCCAGATGGAAAAAGTCAAAGTTATGTCAGTGGTGGCTTTTTGAAGCTTCATTGAAATTACCAATCAGCTGAAACGTCTATTGACTGAAGCACCTTTAATTGTGACAATTATTTAGTCAGCTGATACGCAGAAAGGAAGTACACGCCTGGAAAAAAGTACAGAGATGAGGTTTAATTATGGCCTGGTGGATGCTGACAGTCTCTTTTTGCTGCACCATTCTTGTGACAGCTTCGTTGGCCAGCTCGTGAGTAAGCAGCTGCTTGTGTGAAAGCCAATGCTCAGCACACTCACCCTGGGCACTTGCTCTTTGGAACCAGCTTCCAGACTAACTGAGCTGCTGGTCTGGACCTGTGCTCTGGGCGGATTCCAGCAAGGGTTTGCAGTCTGCCAAATGTAATTATCCTCTGCACTTTTAATTGGCTGTAATAATCACTTCCGGTTTTATGCAGTTCTGTGAACTGTTGTTAATTGCTTCATTTTATACCAGAGAATGCTGCATTTCAGTAGAAAATGAAATTATTCTTCCCCCTCTTCCTCCCTTTCCCTCCTCCTCTCTGCATATATGTGTGTGTATTTATTAACACAATTGGCTCCTCTTATTACAAGCTCCTGCTAAATAAAAATTGCAATATAGCTTATCAGTTATTTATGGTATGTAGTTTAATAATTTTCAGATTCACTGCTTTCCTAAGTATTTCAAAGAGAATGAGAGAGCAGAAAGTAGAATAGCTGATGTCTCAGGTCTCCAGTACAGGAAGGCATGGAATTTTTCCCTTACATTCAGTGATAGAAGTATACTATAGCTGTGTCACAGTTACAGCATTTTTGTGGAAAATGCAAATTGTGTGTTTTGTCACCTCTCTATCTCGCCAGCCACTTCAAAGTCTTTTAAGCCTCTGCTGATGAAACTGATATTTAAAGGGCACTACCTTAGCAATACTGCAGTAATCTAGAAAACCTATGTACATCTATAGATGTACAGATTATATTTTTAATGCAAGATAAAATTAAATCAAAATAGCAGAGAGGACATACATATCAGTGGCTGATTTACAGGGGTAAATGTAGGGGAGGCTGGTGGGGAAAACTAATCTGTCATTTTCAATGAGATTGAAGCCTCCAACACAGATAAATTTAAAGAAAATTTACTGTATAGCTTGAAACTGCAGGTCTGTTCTGAAATTTGCCTCTGTTTTACTCCCAAAGATATAATTCACTCCCTGAAACCAGGTCTTGGCTTGAGCTTCTGATTAAGTGTTCACAATAGAGTCTCTTAAGTAAGAATACTGATTTTACTGGAAAAAAACTAACATAATATGCCAAAATTCACAGTCTTGTGTTGTTTTTTTCCTATTCCTTTGAAATAACACTGACATCAGAAACCTCATTTAGTTTGCTTTTTCATTGTTTACCATGAGTCAAATCCCAAATGATATTGAGATGCCTGACTTTCAATTCAATCTATATTTACTGAGAGTTGCTTGGACTGAGTTTAATATTAGATACCTATTACATTTGAGTATGTGAGCATAAATGGTTGTGGAAAAAAACTTAGAAATCATTATTTTATTTTAAAAGAAATGGCATATTTTCCAGTAATCTAATATGCATTTGACAGTAGCCAAAATTAGGGGCAAGTTATTTTTCTGCCTCCTTGGTAACCTAATTTCATTTATGATTTTTATCATAGATGTACAGCTAAGGACATCAGAACACTTTAATTCTATGTGAACTCAGACATTTGCAGATCCTCTTTATTTTGTAAGCATTTTTAATCTGAGTGAAAATATAGAAATAGATGCATCATTTTTCACATTTCTGAAGGTTAAATTTAGATTTTTAGCATCACTCTATTTCAGCAATAGTTATAAATGTTCCTTACTTTCATATGCAGCATAAGTATGCAAGAGAGCTGAACGCTATCTCATTTATGGTGCTAAAAAGAAAATGCCTGAAGCACATTTTGCAATATCAACTAGGCTGAAGGGATTACTTGATTTGAAGAGAGATGTTAAAGTTTGCAGTGTCCTAGTCATGTCAATGAGAAATAACTTTTAGAGCTGAGCTTCAAAGGTAATAAAAAATATACAAGTTGCCATGCAGTATTAGATATTACTGCATACTGTCCAAGATAACCATGAAGAAACTGCTAAAAATGTTTTAACTTTAGATTAATGTTAAAAATTATGCCCTAAATTTTGACTTCTGAACATAAGACAGTTGTAGTCATTCTATTTTCTACTACTGAATATTTACCTGCAAGTCTTCTCAAATGATGTTTTATTGTTCTGTGTCATTGCCCTTCTTGTGTCACGTAAAGAAAGTGATGCCATCCAATGTTGCACAAGTGCTGAGTGTAGCATTAATAAGTTAATGACCTTTATGTACCTTGCTGATGGCATTTGGTGTCAGATTGTTTCCACTTATCTTGGTTAATGGGCAATTCAGATACAACATAGAGAAAAATGTCATGCTTTGGATATAGTTGGAAGGCTCACTGTCTGAATGGGTCTGTTCATCTCTGTCACTGGAATTTATCAAAATTCCGGGTACATGACTTCTCCTGACAACTATTTGAAAAGCTCATTACCGCTTAATATAGCTGATACGTAGGAGAAACTCCTCATCCTACAGTTCAGCATCTGTTTATGAATTAACATATGGTGACATGAGTAATTGTTTTAATGAAAATTTTACCTCAGAACCACTTTCCTCTGAGTTCATTGTGAATATAATTAGGTCTGCCATAGTCTTCTCCCTCTGAGACTGAAGATAAGGCACAGAAAAAAATATTTCTTTGCTATAATCCTTCTGCTTAAAGATGATAGGGAGGTACTGATGAATTTAGTGCCATTCATGTTCTCTGAACTAGAACTCTTTAAATAATAAAATATCATATAATGTCTTTTTTAAGAAGAATTTGATTTTTTTGAACAAAGAAGGAATAAATCTTTAAAGCAAAGGCATTATAAGGCGCCCATTAAAAGAAATGGAGAAATGCATCTCATATTCTTCAGTCCTATGCAAACAATGACTTGGTCATGCATTTCATTTAAGCTTTCTGTAGTAATGAATAAAGGAACATGTCTTCCCCTCTCTGTATGCCAGCTTACAGTGGGGGTTTGTAAAACACATTAATGTGACAGTAATCATAAAGAGAATTGTTATTTGTTATTTGTGTAAATATTCCTGAAGAACTCTTCTTTGGTTGTTTGTTTAGATGTGAGCTACCTGATCAGAGATGACTGGTCAGCTGGCAACACCAATTTTTCACTCAGAAGCCAGAATAAGTCATTTGGAAGTTGAATGCTCTCTGGAGGCTGGAAAAGCCAATTTCTGCCCATTTTAGTCAATTAAATAAATTGGATGTAGGAACATAATAACTGGCATTACAGAATGGTTGTTCATGCTGAAGTAAAACAATTCAATATAATCAGACAAATGATTAGTGAAAAAAAGGAGGTGGGTCAGCAGAACTGCTATTTTGACTTTTGGAGTCTATGTAAAGGACTGTTTGACAAAGTCCCTTTGGAGGTAGTACTGAAGGAGAGAGGAGTCCAGGAAGGCTGGACATTCCTCAAGGTGGAAGATTTCAAGGGGCAGGAGTGTCTATGTGCCGAAAGGGGAGCCAACAGGGAAGATTGGCTTGGCTGAACTGAAATATTCAGCTGAAAACCAGCTGGAATTCAGGATGCAAGGTTTACCACCATTGGAAGAGGGGGAGAGACCACTTAGGAGTATTACAAGGATGTCAAGAGGTTATAGAGGCATAAAATCAGAAAGGCTGAGGCCAACTAGAAGTTAATTTTTCTATTGTCGTAAAAGGCTGTAAAAATATTTCTATAAATACATTAGCAACCAAAGCAGGGCTAAGGAGACTCTTCATCCTTTATGTGTGGAGAGAAATATAATGACAAAGTAGTAGGAAAAGGTTGAGGTGTTTAATGCAAGTCCCACTTGACTCACCTGATCTCTTTCTATGACATGACCCACTTAGTAGGTAAAGGAGAGGCTGTGGATATTGCTTCCCTGGCTTTAGAAAAGCATTTGACATCATTTCCAACAGCATCTGCTGGAGAAATTGGCTGCTCATAGCTTGCACAGGTGCCCATTTTCCTAGATAAACTGACTGGATGACTGAGCCCAGAAACTGATGGGAGATGGAGTTACATCCAGCTGGAGATGGACACCAGGGTGTTCCCCAGGACTCAGCACTGGGGCCAGTCCTGTTGATTCGTTTTTGATGATCTGTATGTGAAGATCCAGGGCACCCACAGTCAGTTTGCAGATGACCACAAACTGGGCAGGAGTGTGGGAAGGCTCTGCAGAGGGATCTGAACAGGCTGGATTGATTGATTGAAGCAAAATTGCATGAGTTTCAACAAGGTCAAATGCTGGATCCTGTGCTTGGATCTCAACAATCTCAGACAATGCTCCAGGTTTGGAGGTAGAGTGGCTGGAAAGCTGCCCAAAGGAAAAGGACCTTGGTCAGCAGCAGCTGGACATGATCCAGGTGTGCCCAGGGCACCAGGGAGGCCAATGGCACCTGGCCTGCATCAGTAATAGTGTGGCAGCAGGACCAGGGCAGGGATTGTCCCCCTGTGCTCGGCACTGGTGAGGCCACACCTCAAATCCTGTGTCCAGTTTAGGGCCTGGGATGCTAGGAAGGTCACCTGAGGAGCTGGGCTTGTTTAGTATGGAGAAAAGAGGGTTCAGGGGAGACCTTATCACTCTCTACAAGCACCTGAAAGATGATTGTAGCAAGGCAGGGGACAGTCTCTTCTCCCAAGCTCAAAGTAATAGGACAAGAAGAAAAGGTCTCAAGTTGCACCAAGGGAAGTTTCTATTAAATATCAGGAAAAAAATCCTTCATGGGAAAGGGAGCATCAAACACTGGGACAGGTTCCCAAGAAACTGTGGAATTACCATCCCTGGAGACATTTAAAAGATTTGTAGGTGTGGCACATAGATTCAATGGTGAAAACAGTTTGCTGGGTTAACAGCTGGACTCAATAGTCTTAGTAGCATTTTCCAAACTTAACAATTCTGTGGGTTTACGAAAAGATAAAAAACAGAGATAAAACCAGGGAGGAGCCAGCAATCTTCAATGAATCTATTTTAAAACTACCAGAAGTCTATATTATTAGTCTGGAATGATGGTCAATCAAAATATATCTCCTTCAAAATGTCTGCATTGTGTTAATTTTTTTAAATTATTTTCATTAATTTTCTAATATATTTCTGCATACCTCAGTGGTAGAATTGGAGTTGGAATTTAGCTATTGCATTTATGAATGCTTGTCAACTTGGATCTTCTACATAGCTTATAAAGCCAGATATCTAATAGCTCCATGACATGATGGCCATTTATCAATATCTTAATCTTTTTATCAAGAGTTGCTGAAAATAAATGTATTTTCATAAAGGTTTTAGTATATATTGTCTGATCCATGTTTATGCCATGCAAAGATCACTATGCTTTTATCTATTTCAAAAAAGTAATTCCAAATGCCAAATTGCTATCTTCAAGAAGTCATAGGGGGATATATGATCTGTCATGTTCAGGTCATGAGTTTAAATTCACACAGGTCAATTGCATCTGAAGATCATTATTATTTCATATCTTGCTGAGATAAGAAACTTGTACCACAGTAGTTTTGGTAAATAAAGTTTCCATTACTGATATTCCGCACTTTTCATCTTCTCTGAAGTGATTGCATCCATGTCAGAACCTAAAACTCCTTTAGTTTTGCAGTTCTTTATGCAATCTGTCTTCCTGGCCCTTGAGTTCCAGACATCTCTGAATAATGCATGGTTTTCTTCGTAGACCTCAAACTGAGTTAAATGCCCCGACAGTGCTTTTGATCGATTAGGGGCTGGCATGATCAATGTCACCAGGTAAAGCACAGCTCCTTCATGATTAATGAGTTTCAGGTCTTGCACTTCATTTGGAGGAGCAAAGCACAAAGCTGTAGATTTATGTTTATTCAATAGCTACACTTAAAAAAAAAAAAAAAAAAAAAAAACAAACCAAAGAACCCAAACAACCAAACAAATGAACAAGCAAAAACCCCACCCAAAATAAATCAAGCAAGCAAAATTCAACAACCTAAACAAAACAGAAAAATAATTATGAAAGAAAATATACTTAAAATCAATTTTTTCCCTCTATGTGATATTAATTTTTAAGTTGTTCAGATGTTGAAGCTAAAAGAATGGACAATCGTTCTTGAAGTCCCAGTTTGTGGCTCAAACAAAATGCAAATTCACCCGGAATCATTAAAATTAAAGCAGATGTTTTTGAGCTCATTGAAGAAAAAAATACCATTAAAATAAGTAAGGGCAATATTTGATTCTTCTGGATCTCTCTTCATGATCTGAAAAAAAGTTGTCAAGTTACATACTTAACATATTTCATATAGAGAAAAGTAACATGATGCGTTTTTATTATTTCTCTAGTTTGACAACTGATGATGTAAAGGAAGAACTAACAAATTGAAACAAGACAGAGCTGATGTTCATGTATCCCATCAAAATTTATGATTATAAGAGCTCATTAGCATAAGAATGCAGTAGCTTGTGTCTATATATGTGTTGGTATATTCTATATAAGTAAAGATTTTATAAGGTTCACATATTGTTATTTCTCATGATTCTCTGCTTGCCACTAAAAAAAAACATAATATTTTTTTAATAATTAGTTTTATTTTTATTTTTAAATTGTAAATTTTTAAGTCCTTTGTCTTACAATACCACAACAGGTTTTTACAGAATGGTAATTACTAGGGATTAATCATTGTTTGTTTTGTGAACATTGACTAAGACTGTTGAGCATATTTTATGAAGTCTCATTATTCTGCCCATGTTAATTCATCTTGAGAGACATAGACATGCATTATATAAATTAAATACTTGAAAAGAACACCTTTTTGTTTATGTGCGTTCTTAAATATAGTGTATTACCCTTTACAAATGTTTCTGAAAACTGAGGTAGAAAAGATTGTGAAAATATTTTGGTGTGCAAATCCAGAACTTATGGAGGGAGGTATGACTGTTCAGGGTTTTCTTAGTGATCTCCTAGCACTTAAAAATTGCACAGAAGTCTTTTAATGAACAATTAAAGTGCACTTCTTTATATTTTCCTTTTCAAAAGTTGATTTCTGACAGGAGTTAGGAAGGGGATTGAATATTAAATAAAAAACCTGAAGTGTGAATTCTGTTAAGGAGCCAAATTGAGGATTAAAACTTAAAAGACCAGCTGTGAAAACAAGCTGTCATGGAGATAAAAGTTAATTTATATGTACAGCAAAAAACATTTTAAAGAAAGCAATATTTTTTTTTTTATTTCAACCTTAGAATGATAGTAAGTATAAATTTTAAGGAATGCCCTCATTGTTTTACTACACTAAGATGTTTCAGCCTGGAACTTGCAAAGAAACATCTGTAATCAGTAGTTGGTTTTGTATTCATTTTTCCTGAAAACTCAGACTTGTAGGTTAGGTTTCACATACCTCCTGCCTCTGTGCTCTCCCCCCGAAGATGGTTTCGTATGCTATGCAAGCTACTCAAAAAATTGTAGGGGCAAAATATCAATTGATTCACTAATTATATGTCCCACATAAACCTCAGTTTAGGAATTGATCTGATTTGCACAGGTGGACTCTTGCTTAGCTCGTAGCAGCTGAGTAGAATTTAGAAAACAGAAAGATCCATGAAAATGTCCTTCAAGAATGGTATCTGGGGCTCTTAGTTAAAATTTCTTTTCCTGCTCTGTTGCTGTGAAACATGGATGTGCCTCCTGTATATGTGCCTCAAGCACCAGCTGTGTGATGTCAGCTCTTTGTGAATGGTTGCTCTGCTGTATTTATGTCTGGGCTGATAATCTTGTGGATGTTTTCTCAGAGGCTGCGCCGGGTGCCCTGACACTGGGTGCAGTTGTGAATTTGGTCAGAGGTGACCTAAGTGTACACTCACTTGCCCTTTCTGTGGCTTTACATGGAAATCTCAGGTACTGCATCATACCACGGTAGAGTGGTAGATTAATTCCTGATCCTAAATATGTCAGATGAACTTCCTGTGCAACACTCAAATTTTCCATTATTTCAGCCCATTGATAAGAATCCACCTTTATGGTACCCTCTGGTGACATTAAAAACCCATCAATGATAACAACTTTCATCACTCTGAAGTAGTTTTCTTGCTTCTGGACTGTTTCTTTTGATTTCATTAAATTAATCAAGTAATTATGTGGTTTTTCCTCATTTTACCATTTGCATTAATGTTTAAAACTAGATCACAACTAATAGCAAAAGAAAACCAAAAAAGGAACTTACATTTCATGTTATTGTCAGAATATTGGAATTATTTCATTCCATTTGAATGAGAAGAACCCTAGAAGGTAAAAATGTTGCATTCATAATAGAAAATAGTTTTACTTTTCATGGCTATATTAATATCTAATATTTATATCAATGTAATTGTCATAATATGACAGTACAGGTCACAGAATACCAATGGACTGTACTTTGCTAGGTTTACTTTAATTAAAGTAATTTTTAGAGAGCAATTGAGAATTTAATAACAAGGATTCAGAGATATGAATTTATTGAACTAATTAATTTAATGGTGGGTCACAGAACATCCATTGACGAAGAGAAATAATCTCTCCCCGTGTCTTGTCATGACATTATGGTATGAAACTTTCCTGTTATACACAGCATGCACCCAAAATTGTGCATAAAAAATGTATAGTTTTCATTTTATAATTCTATTTGCACAATAGAAAAAGGTCTTGTCCAGACCCCACTTGAGAGGGGTTTGTACAATGAAGCAAAGCTTTCCCTTCCCTAAATAGTTTGCAAGTGTGAAAAAGAACCCATAATGTTATTATGATTAATACATAAACAATCACAAGGAAACAATAATTCATTGTTAATTATAAATAGGGAACTGCCCTTGAGGACATGGAGAGGGAATTACTTTGTGAGGACTTTGTGAGTGGCAAGTGCAAGGTGAAATTTTGATATTGAAGGATAAATGGAAATACTATTGACATACTGTGAAGCCTTTTTTTTCTGCACTTTCATTTATGATATGATAAAGAGGGGAATCCAACAGAGAAATAAAGAGGGAATTTGTATCATCAAAGCAATAGGAGTGAATTATGAATTTGTCCTGTGCATCTTGAATAGCTTTTCATTTGAGATGGAACAAAAAAAGCTAATAAAGGTTAAAATGATAGACATTCATTGTCTCAGTTATAAAAATAAAACTTGTCAAGATATAGATAACCTAGATAAGATGACTAGAGTACAAAATATGATTTGAAGTTGACATGCAAGAAAAAAGTCTGGATGGATGAAGATGGATAGACATTATTGGTGACAAGAGCAAGGCAGTAAAAAAGAATAGTGTGAAAAAATGTGGTTTAGGCAACTGAAATGAAATTTACAGTTGAGAATCCAGTAAAATATTAATCTAAAGTCAAATGGAGATCTTAGCTTTGATATCCTGAATGGGGATACATGACTCTAATGAGTAACCACCCAAACTCTTTCATAGCTGAAATAAGATGCAATGAGGAAGCCATTCTTTCTAAAATAGTCATCTGAAACAGATCAATGCCAACACTGGGTTTATTTGGTTTTTTGGTTTTTTTCTGCAATAAATATTAGGAGAGTTGAGATTTTCTACTACAGTTAAAATCCGATAGTTACATGTGGTAAATTTTTTGGGCAAAAAATACAGTTCTGGGATGTGTTGCCATGTATATAGAAAGTAAAGAAAGTAATAGAAAGTAAATTTGTTTTCTGAGAAGAGGTTTCGTGAAATAAATAATTTAAAAGGAAAATGCACAAAGCCAAGGGAACTCTGGTAACCATGGAGAAAATTATGACAGGATTTGAGATCATATTTTTATGTTTATAATGGACTGAAATAGTGATTTATGTGATATAAAAGGAAATCTGAGAAAGGATCAAATAGCAGAAGACAGTGACGGGGGAAAAATTTGGCTTAAGGAAGATATTAAATTTAAAAAAAATTAAATAAAATGGGGTATTTCTTTTCATGTAATCTGTAGAGTGTACTAAGGACTTTGTTGTAGTGGTTTCTGGAAAATATACGGAAACTCAGCTAGGGATAACTATTGTAATATTCTGTGCCCATAGTAATTGAAGAGAAAGGACAAAAAAAATGTTGCTGGAGAGGAACATTGAATGTCTTTTTTTTTTAGAGAATGGAGGTGACTTGACCATGTTTGTACAAAATGAAAGGGGACAAAGGATGATCAACTCTGTGGGAGAATGGTTTGCAGAAAGTGTCAAGTCTTTTAATAACATTTCCTATTGATGTTTCTCAGCTAGATGAAACCAGATTTCAGAGCTAGAAGCAATATTTTCGGACACAGTTGGATATTTATTATGCTCTTAGAGTAAAATGCAATTGAGGAGAGTGAAAACTAAAAGAGAAATGTGGGGTGTAATTTAGATTAGGCATGATAAGCTGCAGTAGAAAAATTAAATCTTTTTTCATGTCAGGAAAGGATTGTGACCATATCTGGAGGAATGGCAGGTGCTGAGGTGAGGAGGGTCTGGAAACAAATTGTCAACCCAGCACAAACTTATGATTGCTTGTGGCAGGACAGAATCCAGCCATTGTTTGTTGAATTCCTGAATGAACATAGATACCAATTCATTAGGTTACACATTGATAGCATGACACCATCGTGGCTAAAACAGCCTCAGAACTCATTATCTATGGAGATCACTCCTGGAGCTGCAACCCCCAGATGAAGAATGCAGCCAAGGGAGATGGATCACAGCAAGAGATATCTTGCTGTCTCACTGGGAGCAGTGAGCCATCTGCCAGGAGAAGCTGGGGCAGGACATGGAGCTGCAGGTCCCAGAGAGAGGGAGGGAAGCTGGCGAGGCCGCCCAAGCGCTGTGGTAGGGAAGGGAAGAGCAGAGAGAATGAGCCTTGCAGAGCCGGGCTGTGAGCATCACCTGGTACCAGGGAGGGGAGCACCTTCGCCTGGCAGCCTCTGCACACCAGCAGGACACCTGTGGGCTTGCAGGGCTGGCCAAGAGGTTGTGCAGTCCTTTGCAGGCTGAGGTGAACTCGGGAAACTCAAACTGCTCATCCTAAAGGATCTGATCGTGCTTACAGTAACCACAACACTACAATACTAATACTCATCATGATTGTGTGCCACTGGGTTTATTGGAGTTATCCTCTGTCAAGTCAAACTTATTTCAATTACAGATTGTGAAATTTAAGGAAAAGTAGCTGATATAACTTCTAACCTTTATAGCTCTGCTTGCTCATTGCATTCTATGTAAGCTGTTGGAATTAACTGCATATATGATTCATATGGAAACATTTTTTTTTCCTTAAACAGCTATAAACTTTTCTCCCCCAATATCAGCATTAAAAGGCTTAATGTTATTTATTATTTATTATTTAATATTATTTATTTTTTAATAAAATACAAATGGTGATTGAGGCAAGCGTGACATAAACAGATAATTCTGTGTCCCAATGAGAAGTAGAGTGGAAGAAAGCAATAAAAGGGTAATGTTATGTATTCTTTCATTTCATCTACAAAACAGAGTGATCCTGTTTATAGGGGAAAAATAATGGTATTGCTACAAAAAATGATAGCACCTTATGAACAAAATTGGATTTGGCAGGTGCTAAAAGGTATGAGAGAATGGATTTAAACTTGAAAAAAATTAAATGCATTGCTAGGAAAGTGTGTGAATTGAATGTAAAGGAATCAAATTCTTCAAAGAGAAAAAACTAAGATTAAGAGAAAGGACGGACAAAGCTGAGACTTGGGAAAATCCACCTTAGCCATGAAGCAGGGATGAAGATTTTTTTCTAGAGTGAGGTCTTTGAAGCTACAGAAAAATTAGTGGTAAAATCTAGTTTTATTAAGGTTCTGGTGGCAGATAGGGGGATAACTAAAACACATATTGAGGACAAAAAATATGCAGTAAATATGAATCAGAAGTAATGACGAAAAGTGAGAGAGAAGTTCAGTGATTCTAGCAGAATCATAGGAAAGAAGAGATTCTGATGGACATGACTGGCAAACATAAAGACAGCTGATGCACACATGATGCAGTGTAGACCTGTATGCACACAGTGGTCTTGAAATGGTGTGGATGCTCCTTACCTGGGTGCGCTGCCATGGTCTGCCTTGGTCTCATGGATCTATGGATCTGTCAGGGACATGGTGAGCACCAAGCTATTTGCTTATTATTATTATTATTATTAAAAATCACCTAAAATATCCTTATGTAATTGATTATCAAAATTAGAAGGATAAGAATTAACAATTTGATATAGTTGATGGACCCAGAAATTCTGCCTGACTTGGTCTGGCTGCATTGCAATCTAGTCTGTAGTACTCAGTTTCTACAAAGATTTATTTTGGAAAAGTTTGAGTGGAAAGAACATATTTGAATAATTTATAGGAGGCCCATTTAAGTGTAGAAAATATGCGGCTATCTTCACTGTACAGATATGTTGCGATTAAAGTGTGCACTTATCTTATTTTCCAGTCAAGTTTCTAGAAAGGACATGAGATTCTGACAAGCAAATACATTTAGTCAAGCTTGCTTTATTCCCTATTCCTTTACTCCAGTCCACCAATCTTCCAACAGATTCTTAATTCAACAGAGCACATTTATTCTGGAAATCACCCCAGAGAACATATGATTACTGAAATGTTTTTTCCTGATATGAAATTTAGACAAAAAGACCAGTGAATCAGCGTGGTAGCTGTTAACAAAAGATGATGGCAAAATGCATTTTGTATTACAATTTTCCCTCATAAACAGTATATAATATCAGCATTTTACCAATTCTGCCATAATATTTGATTATAGGCTTTACAACTCCAATAGATAAAAATGGTATGTACAAATTTGTTTAAACTGAGCTATTTTACAGTCTTTTCCATGGCCATTTTTACTGATTTACTCTTAGCAATTATTTTTAAAAAATAGTAAAGTTGCTACATTTTCTTTTGTCAGAGTGGAAGAAAGAAGAAATATGTGTTAGAGAAAGGGATTGAGTGCTTAATCTCCACACAGAGAGAGGAAAGGTTAATGGGAACCAGAAAACCTTTCCAAGGAGCCCAAGAATATGGGCAGATAATGAAAGTATTACTGTCTGTTTCCTTTGAGTCCTTTTAAAAGTAGATGGAGAAGAAAACAGAACAGAGAAATTTTAGGAGTCTATGTTTCAAGATAAACTGGAAACTTGGAACATATCCAGCATACGTGGAGAGGATTAGAAAATTACACTTGGGGAAGACTGAAAATGTTCAGTCCCTGGAAAGTTACTGTGCTAGAGGACCCTAAGGGCAGGACAAGATTTACTGAAAGAAAATGACTAAAAGATGTGTTAGAAATTCAAATCAGGAACTTCAGCTTCCTACATAAACACAAGGGATTTGCTCTTCTGGAAGAGGTATGTTTCATTCCTTCTTAAATGCTAATATACATATATATATATATTTGGCAAAATAAGGCAATCAGCTGATATTTTGTCTTCTTTAATGAGGCATCTTAGCTAACAAAACAGGACTCTCTCTTTTGATTTTCCAGTAAATTTATTGATACAAACAGTTCTAAAAAACTAAGAAAAACCCCATAATCCTCAAAATCTCATAGAAACATAGAAATCCTGAGCTAGAAGGGACCCAGAAGGACCATGTCCAGCTCCTGGCCCAGCACAACATAACCCCAAGAATGACACCATACCCAAGAGTATTGCTGAAATGTTTCTTGAGCTCTGTCAGGCTTGGTGTTGTGACCGCTTCCCTGGAGAGCCTGTTCCAGTGCCCAGCCACCCTCTGGGTGAAGAACCCTTTTCCAACATCCAGACTAAACCTCCCCTGACACAGCTTCAGACCATTCCCTTGAGTCCTCTCACTGGTCAAAGAGAAAAGACATCAATATCTTTTCTGTACTGTGGCACCCAAAACTGTCCCCAGCACTTGATGTGAGGCCCCCCCCCCAGAGCAGAGCAGGGCAATTCCCTCCCTTGCCTGGCTGGCCATGCTGTCCCTGATGCCCCAGGACAGGGATGCCCCTCCTGGCTGCCAGGGCCCTGCTGGCTCACACCCAACTTTCCACCAACCAGAACCTCCAGGTCCCTTTCCACATCACCGCTCTCCATCCTCTCATTTGTGTGTACCTTCAGAGTTGCCCTGTCCCAGATGCAGGATGTGGTGCTAGAGAGGCCAACCCTGGCTTTTCCTTAAAGTCCAGCAATGAACTGTGTGGGGAGCAGCAAGGATTTTTGCTCTGGCAGACCCAGGTAGAGTAATATAATGTGAGATTTAAAGTCCTCTATGCTTCATTTCTGGTTGTTGGGAGCTTTCTTTCTCTCGCCTCAGGAAAACCAATCTCAAATCAACTTTGTCTTTCCAATATTTTTTTTTAATCATGTCTCTTTCTGGCTTTCACCAGAAGCACCAAAATGGAAAGGTGAATTCTTCCTGGAAAGCCTCACATAATTTGACACATTATGCTTTTGGTGTGAGCCTTTGCTGGGATCTCCCACATTGTCTCCCACATGCACACACCCATACCACACAGGGCAGCCCTGCAGCACCCTGCCAGCTCAGGCTTCATCCAGCCTATTTATATTGTGGTCTTTTAGAGTATCCTGCTACTGAATAATTCATTATTCAGTGGTGGCACACAGAGAATGTTGTTGTCTTTCAAGATTCTTTTAGTTATTCCAAGTTATTTCCAAGTTCTCTTTAAAAAATACATCTCCTAAACAGGGCATGATCCCATATAAATTTCATTTGGGTTGCAGTATTCAGCACTAAAGCACTGTGTATTCTTTCACTCTCTCTAGCAGTCGTATTTGGAGTATAAGCATCCCGTCAAAGGGAAAACATTTGCTGGTGCATGAACTATTGTAACCCTGAATGGAGGCTTTAAAGATACATTTTAATGTTCTTAAGGCATACTTAAGCCAATAATGCTTTATTTTTTTTTTTCTAGAATTATTTCTGTGCAATGTTTTGGTAAGCTGCTGTATCAAGAATATAATTTGCAATATATGCAGATTTTTTTGACTTTTTAATGAGGATGGCTGTTTCTCAGGATACCTATTTCTAAATGTACACAAACAAGCAAATTTTTTATGAAATCACAATGGAACTGATGTTACTTAGAAATTTCTCTAGCTTATAAAATATTTAGTTTCTTCCATCCTTGGGTTTTGCTTGTATTGTACAGCCTAATGTCTGAACTACTTATTAAATCATTTGTTAAATAATGAGCCTTGAAAATTCTGAAAGAGTCATGAGTACTGCAGTCAATGAAAGACTTTATTCTTCAGACTATGAACGAGAAAACAAACTAAATAATGTTACTTCTCAGTTCCCCTGCCCCCTCTTCCATTGCAGAATTACACATCTGCTCTTGGCTGAGTGCTTTATTTAACTCAGTCAGGAAACTGTGAAAAAAAACTTAGCCAGGTTCATAAAGTTTGAAGGGTAGTTTCAATAGTCATAAAGATGAATCTTAAAAGGTACATTTGAATTTTGATTCCATTTTTGCAAAGCTAAGTTTATAGTTTTTCATACCTTATGAGTACAATTACAGCTAAATAGCTGAAGTTAGCATTAAGTATAAACATTTATTAATTTAAAAAAATAATTATTTTAAAAAGACAATTATCATGGCTTTTATGATTTTCCTCTGAACTGATGCACAGCACTTGTCAAGAATCCAGGTTAAACTGAGCTATTTGTAGATGGCTGCAACAATCTTCAGAAGTTGCAGCAAGAAAAGCTTAAAGTTTTTGTTGTGTGCCTCTAAGATATTGTGATTCTTGAGATGTCAGAGATGATAATTTGCTGAATAGATTCAACTTGAAACCAGTTGTAAGCAGTCACTTCTGTAATGATACAGCTTGTTATGAGACAAGATCAAGACATATTTGCATTTTGGCATAAATTATTTATTATATATAGTCAATATAACAAAAAATCTAGTCCACACTATTCCCTAAATGATAAATTATGTTGATTTTATTTATTTTAAATAAGCTTTCTGAAACAATAATATTTTGTTGATATTTAGTGCTAATAATAGACAGAGCTAGTGAAAACAAGAATATGGACTGATTAAGCCAGTGCAAATAATTGCATTTTAAAACTTGAAGTCTAAAGAAATGTTGGAAGACAGAACATTGTGTCAACTACCATCTTTCCATAGCTTCTGGAAATATTTCACTGTTTTGAAATAATGTTTTCAAATACCTTTTTCTTCTTTAATGTGTGTATTCCTGCTCATATTTTCAATGGAATGCCAGAGTGCATGGGGCCCATCCACTCACTGTTCAGCAAAAGTATTGCAATTAATTTAAAGCAGAATAATTTAAAATGCTAAAATCACTGACAGTCTGATACAGGTCTGATAGGAGCTGTGGACAGTCACAACCACTTTGAATAGGAGTGTGGTGAGAGCCAAAGAGAGCTGCTGGGAAACCGAGCTGGAGATGGGAGAAATCCTGCATGTCAGCAGAATATTCTACACTGATGTACAAGAGATGTTTTCTCTTAAAAGTTAGAGGTTTTCCCCCTTTTCCTCATATATATCTTGCCTTAAACTTGTTTGCATCAGTCCAGCAGTTTAATTTATGTATTCAGAAAACTATTTGGTTTTGGGAGCTGATGTTATAATAGCCGTGCCTTTAGTGCAGTGCTTATTGAACAAGCAATCAGTTCCATCTCAAAATATCACACTTGATAAATCTCTCTTTTTTCTTCTTGTTCAACACAATGGGTTATTCAAGACCTGTAAACCCAGAGCAGAATACACTATCAGCTTCAAAATAACTGCTAGATTAACCTAGATGAGATGGAGGGAAGATTTAGACACTACAGTAAAGTAGTCTCTCTGGAAATAAGGGAAAGTGGTTTCAAGTATTATACGCTGGCTTTTTAGATCAGTATCACATATTATTTTGCTGTATGCCTATATGATCCAGTATGCACAAAAAGCTTTAATGAATGCAGGTCTAGTGAAAAATTTTCAAAATAACATTAAAGCTTTTCCCATTGTTTTTCTTAATTTACAAAAATGTTATGTTTGCAATGAACTGTGGACATTAATTAACATGTTCTGCAGTTCAAGTATATTATAATTAAAGGAGTGGGTTCAGGGGAAATTTTCCCTAAAACTATGTTTCAGGTGTTAATGAGGGATAATTCTTCTATATTTTTCAGCTATCAATCGTCTCACATTTAAATAGCTGCTATTTATAAGCAACTGGTTCTGTTTCTCTTTTTTCTCTTCTTTCATTCTGTGACAATTTGTGCATAATATTCTCTGCTCTTTTTTCTAAAATTACCTTATAAATTTAATTTTTTTTAAACAGTCATATCAATGCAATGATTATTACATAATAAATACAGAGAATTAAAGGTATTTAGTGTTATTTATTTTAGGATTTATATTTATAAAATTTATTTATTTAATTTTATTTTTATGAAATGTAAAGTCATGCAAAACTATAATCAAGTTATTTGCTTGTTTTCTGATTATAAGATAGGAAATTCACTAAGCAGCCACTGAACTAAATGTGTCATGTAAATACAAATTTCACAGTAGTTTTCTGTATTTAGACTACAGTACCATAAAGGTTTTCATAATTCTTTATGGTTTGTAAAGGTGTGAAGAAGAAGAGACCCTGATCTGCTCCACTATAAAATAAATTGCCATTGGTGTTTTTATGCTAAGGTTATTGAGCTGTGTCTGATCAAGCAGTAACTTAGAAGTCTGAGACACAACAAACAACTATGCTAAAAATTTCCAAAGCATTTTAGTCCAAAGGAAACCAACAAAATGACTTCTAAATGCCACTTACTTAGTTTAAATGCTACACGGATGAGAAAAGGCTTAAAATAAACCTTGAGGAGCTGTGATCTTAAGTATGAGTCCACCAACCCATAAACATCAGTTCTCACATTACATTGCACATGTTAATACACACCAGCTGTAAAAGCTGCAAATGGTCACTTACAGATCTCTGGGATCAGAATAGGGCTAATTGTAATTACTGCTCCTGTTATTTTTGTCCAGCTGCATTCATATATAAACTATACTTTGATTAGTTTAATGATAAGGTAAATGCAACAGGAAAAATGCATGTAAATACATGTAGGAGGAGAGCCACCAAGATAATTAAAAGTATGGAGCACCTCTCCCATGAGGAAAAGCTGGTAAAATTTAGATTCTTCAGCTTGGAAAAGACAAGGCTTAGGGATTACCTACTTGTGGCATTCCAGTATCTGAAAGGAGTCTACAAAAAATGGAGAAAGACTTTTGCAAGGGCTGGGAGTGACAGGACAAGGGGAATGTCTTCAAGGTGAAACAGAGTGGGTTTAGATGAGATATTAGGAATAAAGTCTTTACTGTGAAGGAGACACTGGCACTGTTTTCTCAGAGAAGTTGTGGATGCTCCATCCCTGGAAGTGCTCAAGACCTAGCTGGCTGGGGCTCTGAGTAACGTGGTGCAGTGAGAGCTGTCCCTGCTCACAGCAGCAGGGCTGGAGGGAGATGATCTTTAAGGCTCCTTCCAACCCAAACCATTCTGCAATTCTACGATTCTATAAAAATACCTATAGTCTCTAAGATTTTGTTTGATGTGATTAATGTACCAATATTTAGACAATCTGATGCAGACTGAAAATGGTCAATGGAGTATTTTTTATGTCTCAGATATTCCCATCTAGATCAAAGCAGATTTTTCTGCTTAAAAAAAGAAGTTTCAACTGGGCCATGATTTACACAAACACCTCCATTTACCATTTAAATTAATCTATTATAAATGAACTCACTCCAACACCAATTGCCTGCCAAATGTAATTATTATATATAACACTTCATTTTACTTCTTTTTTTTTTCTTTTTTTTTTTTTTTCGGTGAAGGTACTTTCATGAGGAACACTTGAAAAGGCACTTAAGTAATCTCTCATAGCATCATTTACTCCCTTTTCTAAATTCCAGTCACAGCATCAGTCTGGAAGTACAACATACTTTCTCACAAGTCAACTCCTGCATACAAAACATTTTTCCTAAGCTAATTTAGATGAGTGTGCTTCTATTTAGCACAGATTTCTTCAAGGCTGAATTAATTGCAAGCACTTCCTTACATGTAAAAATGGCTTTAGTCTTTGCTGAATCTCTCTCTGGTCTTATCTCTTACACTGCAAATTTTCCCCCAAGCCTAAATTTCACTTAGGCCTCTGCCTAAATTCCTACTAGGACTCACCTCTCATGTTTTTACATCATGGTATGCTTGCCAAATTCTTGGTTTTTATACAAAAGAATGACTTACAGGAATTACATGAAAAATTAATTACAAAATCAGAAGGAGTTTTTAACATATCCTACAGAAAATTTTGCAAGGACCCTCAAATACTTCTACATAGTACTAATCACACAGTTGGCTATTTAGAAATATCACACTTTTTTAGAAGTGTATCCTTCTGATCATATTATAGCTAATTTAATTTTTTTCCTTTTCATATTTAAAATGTATATTTTATTAAGGAACCAAAATACTGGCATCTGATATTCATATATCAGTATCAATATTTTAAATAACACATGTTGCCAGAATTTTTAATAAAAGAAATAACCATCACCATACAAGTTTTATCTCTGTATTTTGCTATATGTCTTTGTCCTTGCTTATTTTCTCCCAAAATTTTGTATTTTGTATGTAAAGTTATTAGAGGTTTTACTTATCTCAAATGAAACAAGTGACAATTGATTGCAAAACAGAATTGCTTAACCAACACCCTTGGTATTACATTAATCTAAACAGTTTGCATTTGCAGTCTTTATTATCTCCCATTTGCTAGTACTTAAATTGCATCATACTGTGTGGCTTAATTACCTAAGGAATTAAATAAGAATATTATAAGATTTGAACTATATTTCTGAATTTGTGTAAAAACTGCATCCTTATTACTTATGATTTGAGTACATTTAGTATAGCACGGATTGTAAATGGGGCAACAATCAGAACAGCATCCTCTGTCAGTATGGGTACGTGAGTATGGGTACGTGACTATGCAATGCACAGGAGAAATAAAAAACTCAGCATAGAGAGAAAATCAATTTTTAATGAAAAGTCAACATTTATAGTGAGTTTTCCATTGTTGTTGCTGTTATTAATAAAACTAAATGTCTTTTAAATTATTTCTTTTTACTTGACATTCTATTGTATATGCACTGTTGGATGATCTAATGATTCATGAAACTCTTCAAAATGGAAGCAGAGATATAACAAAAAACATCTTCAGTAAATCAGTAAAACATGGCTCATTTGTGTTTATAGTTAATGTGTTTGTACAACAAGAACACGGTATCAATATAAATAAAGATACTAAGTTTATAAGGCTTCTTTTCTTGAACAAAATTTTCCATAGTTTAAAGTCCTCACAATGAAAATCCAGAAAGTTTTATCAACAGAGAAATAGAGAAGATGAAGGATTTTTTCAATTGGCAGTACCATACATTTTTTAAAAATCAGGCAAAAAGACCTGATTTATGAGCTCAGATTTTTCATTTATCAGGTAAGTGACAGTGCATGGGTGTGTGTTTTCACTTTTGTATAGAAAATCAAGAGAGTTTCTGGTGGCTTTGCTGAGGTCCTTGCTGCAGGCCGGGCAGAGGAAGGAGCTGAGCCTCAGCCATGGGAAGCAGAGCATCCCCTCACTGGAGGGGTTGCCTTGGACCAAGGCAGGGAAATACAGAGCAGAAAGGCACAGAAGGATGAAAACTGCCACTGCTATTGCAGCTCTGTCTTCTCTAATGACTTTAAGTTGTTCATTGAAAAAATCTAAAGCTTCTAGTGTTAATCTAATAAAGCAAAGCACTTCTGAGTCTAAAAATAGGGGAGCTGGAGAGGAATGGGTGGATCTAAGTGTTTTTGGGAGCTTAATGTATTTGGTCTAGACATTTACTACAACATTTTGTTTATAATTTAAATGTTTTAGTTAAGACAGACATAATTCTCACCATTATGCTTCTTAATTAAAATGTTTTCGAATTTGCTGGTAGTACCTCATTATAAATGGCTACATCATTACATTTGTACAGGCACATATAATTAAAAATTATGTTCTCTGTCTCATAAAGAAGTAAACTTCTGTTGCCACTAATTTAGTATTGTTTCCACATAATTTCTGAACCGCTGGTTCAGAATGGATGTGGATTAGAAGTCTAGCATATACAAAATTGATATTACAAAGTAATCATTTTTTAATACTTCTCTTAATTGGCAGAGAATATTTTATGTCAGAGAAGTGTTGTGGGAAATAAAGTGAACCTAAGCTCTATGAAAGCATTGCATTCCTGCAAATGTAACAATTTTTTACTGGAAACAGTAAAAAACAAATGTGTTTGTTTGTTTGTTTGTTTGTTTGTTTGTTTGTTTGTTTGTTTGTTTGTTTTTAATACCATTTAAATGAGGCTTTGCTTTTATAATATGGGGAGAAGATAATTTTATTTTAAGTGTGAAGAAACACAATCAGAATCAGGGCAGAAATCTGCTCTGTGTTGTGCAAAAGGTCAGATTATATTATGCAAAATTCTGCTGTCTGGATTTAAATTAGAAATATCTCTAGCCTGTATAATTAGCTTTAATAGTTCATGGATTGATCACTTATATCAGGGAAGATGAGACTGGGTTTTATTCTATATATGGTTCTAGAAAGGACTGTTGCATTTTGGAAAAAACAACTTTTCAGTTCTGGAAGTTGTGCTAATCAGTGTCTTTGTACCTTAGGAGCAGAAATGCCTTTCTCCGCTCCCTCTGAAATGCAGAGGTGGCCCCCTGCACTCAGGGGGCTCTCTGGGGGTCACAGATGGATTCTAGGGGAGAATGCAGCAGAAAATTTCCAGGGGAGAGACGATGCCTGCCAGGGGAAGGCAAGTGCTGCAGGTGGCTTTAGAGATCAGAGCAGAGGGGTTGAGCTGATCCCTCAGTTCATCTGGGCCAAAGCATGCCCAAGGAGGGGCACTGTGTTCCCTGGCTGCTTGGCAGATGGCCTTTTGCATTTTGTGCTAATTATGGCTGTTCTTCTTGATGGTTGCTTCTGTACCTGAGCTGGGGTAATCAAGGCTCATGGCACAAAATATCTGGTCTGCTCAGACTTTTGTATGAAGAGGAGTGAAGTCTTGACCAGGCCTGGGCTGTTGGTACCTGAGCATCCTTTACTAGTGCAGAATCAAGAAGGAAACCCTTCAACTTATCCTTAAGATGTCAGTGGGCAGATGGAGCCATAACCATCCTATCCTAGGCCATCACCATAGTCATAGAAAGCATCTCCTATTCTTTCCAAAAATGTCAATGCAGTCACAGCTTGATTGACTTATAACAAGTTTTTTTGAGGTCATTAATCTCCTACAGCCTCCTTAGAAGCTGAGAGGAAGCCAAAAGTATAATATTTTGTAAGATACTAAGTCAATAAAACTCTATGGGATCTCATTCACAACATGGCAGCTTTTTTGTCTGACCACCTTTCTGAACTCTGGGTTGAACTCGACATTTTATTTTTTTTTAAGTATGGAGATATTTAAAGGAATACAGGATTCGAACCACCTATAGAAAGGGTTACTTTGATCGGAGCATTAAGTCTTGTGCCTTCAGCCTTCAGTTCTTAAGTATTACAGTCAGTGAAACTTTCATTTTCATGCACGGGTGTCTTTTTCCACAGCACTTTTTTTCTCATCAGCTTCAATATTCCCAGGGAAAAGGGCAAGAGAAAATTACCTTGTTGGGTATGTAAAATCTGTACATACATGAACAAACCATCTTCCTTCACCATAGGAATAGTTCTTAAATTAATTCACAGAAGGATATCCTCTGGAGATAAACATCAGTCAACTCTGTTAGTTATTTTATGGGGAGGAGTTTGGGCTTTTTAAAATTGATTTCAGATGGGTAATGAATAATTTAGGCTTTCAGCAATTTGTTTGGACTTGATCAAATGAGTGACATATTTCTTTGAAATAAACATTTTAGAGTAAATTAAAATTATAGCAGCTATTTTACATCCCAAAACCAGACAGAAAATAAAATAGAAAATATTAGTGTTTGTACTCTTGTCCACATCTAAACCTTTTATAAGCACCAATTTATACATATTTCTATGTGTAAATAAGTCAAAGCTGGAGAAGTGAAACTTCTGTTTTAATGTTGTAACCTAATGTTATAACTTTTAGTAAACTAGTTTATTTGAAAGGTGCAATTCCTCTCATTGCCTCAACACATAAGATAGAGGGAGGCTGTTTGTGTAACTGGGTTTGTCAGCTTTCCTGTCACAACTATTGGTTCTGTTTCAGCAAAATGTTTTCCAGCATTTCCTGACACATCAGCAAAACTTTTTTCTGCTCTTGCTTGTTTTATTCTTTATCCAGTTCCCTTCCTGTCTCCCCTCTTATTTCATCAATGATTATCCGTGGTTTGACCAAGAGAGTTTGGACCAGGTGATCCTTAAAGGCTTTTTCCAATCTTGATTTAATATGCTTGAGGAGTCAGGGACTATTTTTTGTGATATCAATTGAACAAAACTCTGGTGGTTAAGTCCTGCAATATTTATGAAAGGCAGATAAGAATGTCTAACAAGGACTTCATCACATCTAACTGTTGCACCAGTGCTAGGATGATAGGATGCTAAGATGATAGGAGCTCCAGGAGAAAATCAGCTGGTTACAATAGTTATTTCCTTAACTTTTACATCTCTGAAGCTGAATGGCACAAATACTGCAGTAACTTTAGGGCTTTTTGATGCAGCTTTAGAGTTCTGTGTCAATGTTGTGGTTTATGAGGTTAATAACACGTTTATTTCAACTGGATAATGTCTCTTTCTTTCTTTCTCTTTCTTTCTTTCTTTCTTTCTTTCTTTCTTTCTTTCTTTCTTTCTTTCTTTCTTTCTTTCTTTCTTTCTTTCTTTCTTTCTTTCTTTCTTTCTTTCTTTCTTTCTTTCTTTCTTTCTTTCTTTCTTTCTTTCTTTCTTTCTTTCTTTCTTTCTTTCTTTCTTTCTTTCTTTCTTTTCCTTCCTTCCTTCCTTCCTTCCTTCCTTCCTTCCTTCCTTCCTTCCTTCCTTCCTTCCTTCCTTCCTTCCTTCCTTCCTTCCTTCCTTCCTTCCTTCCTTCCTTCCTTCCTTCCTTCCTTCCTTCCTTCCTTCCTTCCTTCCTTCCTTTTCTTTCTTTCTTATTTGGATGTTTTGGGAACATCATTACCTGTTCATATATATATTTAAAAAACTAAACCAGGATAATATATTTCTGTTTACTAATTTCCAGCAATCTAATTTCTCTCTGAGTCGTGTGTATACTGAATATATATGGAAAAAAGGAGGTTTAATTTCTTTATCCAGACTTGCTAGGGTACATATGAAATCACAAATAAATAGAAAATATTAAAAACTCCTACCCTGTTGACACAGTTTTTTGTGCTGTAACTTTGGTGGCGAGAGGCATTAGGGGAAGGATGACACTAAAAACCTGACCAGTTTTTTTTTGGTTTAGGTTTTCTGACTTGAAACTCTTAGAGTGATTTTTAATGTCTGTGATTACTTTTCACCTAAAAATCTTCTCTACACTCCAGCCATTTTCAGAGTCATTCTGGATCTACCACTGTAATACTGCAAGCTTTTACAGGAGAAAATGCTCTCCTCATGCAGTTCTACAGGCCCATGGAGCATTGTTAAAACAAGCAAATGTTAAGTGTTAATCTTTATTGGTCTGTGAAATTAGTCATGCATAACCAGGAAGAGTTCATTTTTTTAATTAAATCACCACCCATTCATTACTTATGTTATCCTCAAAGGAATATCAGTGAAAGGGTCAAAGTCTGCTGGACCTCTTGCTGTTCATTTAAATTAACACATCTTCTGATCACAGGTGTACATCTTGTGCTAACTTTGAAGATTTCTACATATTAGAAAAATGGGATTTTTTTTCTGAATGACAGAATGAGATCAGGATTTCTGGAAAAACTCTTTTCCTGCAGCCTGTGTTTGTGAGTAATGTGCCCATTATTTTATAGTAGCTGACATCTATGAAAATTCTGGAGCAATAAAATGTCTGTTGCAAATTGCTTTTAAAAAATTATACAGGCAACTTTAATAGTGTCTGAAGAAAAATATATCTTCTTTTATTAGATTGTCTGTGGCAGAACTAAATAACTGTTTGAAAACAATCTTGTAGAGGGAAATAAAAGGGAGGACTTTACCTCTGTTCATATACTTCTTATATTTATAAATATCACTCTCTGAGAACCTAAAATTTTTTCTTCATTCACATAGCATTTACTTTTCCTAGAGGCTTGCCAAACTACATATCAGAACAAGGATTATTCACTTGCATATGTTCTTCTCAGAAAGTATTGTTGAATTTTGTGTTGATTGTTTCATTTTTGAAAGGCATTTTTCAGTGGCTTGTAACTTCCTGACATGTGCCAACCAGATTTTTTAAGAACAGGTGATTTATTATGGCTTCCTCATTGAGAAAAGAATTCCACAAAAACCTCACCAGTTTGTGGGCTAGGTACCATAAAACAGATTACTATAAGGAAAATTTCATCAGTTTACAATTTGTTTTCAGAGAACAGAATCAAGGATACACAAGGGTTTTGTGCTGAATATCTAAAAAATAATTTATTGTCATTTTGCATTATTTCACATGGCGATGGCACTGTCAACTAACTCAATGATTGCAGGATGCTACGGATTTTGCTAAAATCATTGCAACTCTTCAGTCTCCCCGCTAAAAACGATCAGTTTGTAAACCAGCTTCTTTTACATCTTTAAAGATTCTCTAGAAGAAAAGACTATGTCATATCTCTGCTGTTTTCAGTCCTCTTGTACCTATTTTGAATGCATGTAAGTAAACAAGAAACGATATACCTTATTTTGAGTATCCATGCAGCAGTGGTTTTGCCCTGATTTTCTGCTGTGTTTGATACTTTGTTAGCATTGCAAAATGTCCTTGCTGTTGTTGTTTCTCACTGCTTCAGATGTGTCTGCATGGAGTCACAGGGCTGAGACCCCAGATGGAATGGGCAGCTGTAACACAACAGCATCCCCAGGAGGACATCCTGGAGCCAGGGTGGATCCCACTGGGAGGGCCCTGGGTGACTGAGAGACACCTGGCAGGCCCATGTGAGCTTGGTCTGGGCACAGCTTGGTGCAGCTTGGGATCCACATCAAAACAAGTTGCCTTTGTGGCTGTGTTTGCCCTTTTATTGGCAAAATAGTGTCAATTGAGTGCTGCAGAAGAGATAAAGAAACCCTGGCTGATCAAGCTAATTCTGCCCCTTTTAATTATTCAAAAATTACAATACTTTCCTCCATTAATAATTTATAATTTCCTGTTCTGGGAATGTGGTCTTTACTGACACATCCCCAGATGTGTCCTTACTTCCAGCCTTATTCTCTCTAGAGTAGAGTGTCATTTCACTGTGCACCACATGGCCAGGGAGAGGCATCTGTACTTGTCCCATATGTATTTTAACCAATAAATATATACCCAGGGTCGACATCTGCTCTGTTCCATTGAACTAATTGAGATTATATAACATTTTCATGCAAAGGAGTAAGCAAGATAGAATTTTCTGCTTTCTAAATATTCATAAATTCTCATCAAAATTGTATAAAGGGTTATCATCTTCCTTAAAAGTGATGAAAGACAACATTGTCCAGCCAAAATTCACATAGAATTTTTTGGCCAAGCTAGTGCATTTGCTGATGGAAAACCAGACAAAGTTCTTCACAACTTCCTTTCAATCAATTCTGGTGTTTGGCAGTCTCAATTATGCCTGTAGCCTGAGGCAGTCAAGAGATAAAAACCAACAACTTTAGAGAAGCTTCCAGTTAATAAATTGCAGGTTATCACAGAGGATGAGCTACTAACTAATCCTATCTAACTGGAATGAAAATAAAAATATAACTGAAAGAATTTGTTGCTGGTCTCATTTTAAAAGCCCTCCTGATAGGTACACGTTATGGAAACATCTGTTACTTGCCCCAGTAGTTCATTTACACTCCTTTGCTTAAAAGTTGTAATCTTGCCAAATATTTACTTTTGCATTTTACTTGCTAATTAACTGTCATTGCTGTGAATAGTGTATTTAGTATAAAGAGAATTACATATTCTGTTCCTTATTAGTGTGCTTTAAAGCCACACCAAAAATACACTGATACTTGGCTGCTGCTTTGTACTCTTTCAGAACTAAGTTTGCAGTTTGATTGATTAGTTTCCACCAGCAAAGAGAAGCAGCTGCAGCTCTGAATAAAATTGTGCTAATGAAGATTTCAAAGCGGTGATCAAAAGCAGACTTTGCTCTTTCAATTGTACACTTTTCTGAAGATAAATAATTGTGCTGCTTCAGCAAAATGTGCATATCAAAGCAGCTGAATCATACATTTCAGTGGGAACTTTAAAGCATGTTGAACACATTATGACGGCGAATCTTTGTCACATTTGGTCTGTCAGTTGCACAAGAGTAGAAAGTGATTAACTATTTTTAGCACTGATTCATGTAGTCAATCAAGAGTCTGAATATGAAGAATTTTCTATATTTGCTCATAGACAACTATACTTACATGACTGTGAAGACCCACGTGTCTAGATGACTGTTACCTTCTTCAACAGTTTTGGTAAAACGTACAAATCCCAAAACTTCGTGAAGCATTTTGGTCTGCTGGACAAAGGTAACAAAGCTGTGTCAAGGGTTTGGGCACAATGCCATGGTCTACCACAAGTTTTCTGACAGATTTCCTGAAATATTCTGACAGAATTTAATTCTTAACACATTTAGGCATCTAAAGACAAAGCCATGAACCTTCAGGAATTTCCATTTATATGTTCAAGCAAAGGTAAACTGTTCTCAGTCCAGCTAAAAATCTTTGTATTTCTGCACTTAATTTTAGAAGGCAAATTTTAACGGCCTTACTCAGTTCTCCAAAGATGTTTTCAGAGTGCTCAATCACTGGAGCCACTAACCTCACACTAATTCTTCCACTTTCTGAAACACACTTCTAGTCCCTTCTTCACTGAGAGAAGGCAAAAAATACCTGGGGCATGCTTTGTCATGCTAAAACTATCAACAATATAAATAATTTTTTAAAAAAATCAAATAAAACCCAGAAACATAATAAAATGAACTAATTAAAGTATTTTTTAAAATCCTACATGGACTAAACTGTTGAACTGAATTACTTGCAATGATATTTTATATCATTTTTGAGCTTATTTTATAAATTTAAATGAGGCTAACACACTTTTCAAAACATACAGCAAGAACTTCTGGCAGAGCTGCTCAGCTCACTTGAAAAAAGATTTTTTTTCTGTTCAGTGGTTGTTAATTGCTTTTAGTTAAGGGATTTGTCCATTTATTTAAAAATGTCTGGATGTAAGGTTTGAAGTGAAGTTTTTCTTGCTATTAAAATTTTAGTAATAATTTCATATCCATAGTGCAGTATCTTTTTCTTGGTCATTTCTGCACTCGACTTTAAAACTGAAGTCTCCGTGAAGATCCCATAGACAAAATATTGTATTCTAAATTATTAAAAATGGTTTAAAATGTTGGCAAAACAGCATGCCAAATAATATTTTCATGTTTTGTATAAGTAGAGGGTAATTTGGATGGTATATAGAAAATCCTGACCTTCCTAAATGCTTATCAGACTAGTAATAGGAATTATTAGTGCAGCAATGTTCTACATGGCCTTCACAAAAAAGATTAATTTGTTCTTTCATTCTGTCTTCCTTCTGTTTCTCTGTGTTATGTATCTTTTTTGACTGAGTTATGATTCAGAAAAATTACATTATTAAATCCTTGTTTTACAAAAGTAATCTTCCTGAACTTCAGTGAATTATTTTACTCACAAAGATAATACCATGAAGACAGACAAGAGAAAGGTCAAACTAAGACAAAACTTCAAATTCTTTTGCTATCTGTTAAATTTGATTCATCTATAATATATTCAAAATCACTATCTTTATTTCCATTTCTTATGAAGCCAGAAATTAAGTGGGAAACTTTCCTTCCATTAGCACTGTTATAAATGCTTGGCCAACTCTGCTTTCCATTCCCTATTATTCAGTATGAAGCAATACTTTCCAATAATTCCTACTATTTTGTAAATTTTCAACAGCAATATAAAAATACTTTTTAGATTAAGTATTTCCAGAATATGCTGGTGGTGTTTTTTGCCCATAAATTTAGGAAATCAGCCTAAATGTTACCAAAGTGTCCAGACTAGTGAAATAAATTATTAGTATCTGAATACTCCAGAAGTTGAAAAAGGAAGACAAAGCAAGGAATAAACAATAAGTGCTAATTAAAAATACAGTGGTAAAGAAAATTCAATTTCATCTACATCTTCTGCAATTTTCATGTAAAGCATGTCCAGTTAAAGCAATTCTGTTATTCTCCTTTTATCTGTACTCAAATGCCATTATTTATTGCACTTTTCAAAAATCTTAATATTGAGATCTGTTTAGCTCTTTTAAGGATGTGAGCATAGAAAACTAAACTAGTTTAGTTTATGTGAGCATAAACTAAAGCGGTGACATCTTAAATGGAATGCCTTTGATTAATTTATTTGAGGTACATGCTTAATATGTCAGATTCCAATAATATAAGTTGATTTATGATGAGAGTAAAATCAAAAATATAAAATATCAGGGTGTCTCTGCATGTCAAAATTGAGCCTATAGTTATTTATTTAATTATGTATAGATATAGTTATCTATCAGTTACACGTAAATATACACGTAAATATTTGCTTCTATTTCATGCTTTATATTGCAGCTGTCAATTGAAATAATGCATTGCTCTAAAACATAAATCATCATTTAAGTACATAGCCATTCATTAGAGCTATTTTAGAGGGTTTTTTGTCTTGTGATTCTTACAAGGTTTTCCTAGATTACCTCATTATTTCACTTGCTCTTTGCACTCTCTTCACTGTTGATATGATCTTTTTCAATGAAAGTTATTAAAAATGGACAAATTACATGCTCTCTATTTGAGAACTATTTAAACAGAACCTCTGTTGAAATCCAGGTTGCTGACAAGTATATTTGCAATCAAGATGCCCTCACACCAATTAGTTTGAAGAACCTTTGCAGAGATGAATTAGCAACGCAGGTAACGAGGTCAGTGGTTTGCACAGGGTTCCCAGAGAGCACATGGTTTACTGATGCCATTTATGGGTTTTTCGGTTTTTCCTCATATTCTCTTCTGTTACACTGGAGATTTTTTCTAAGCATAAGCATATTCTTATACTTAGAGCTGATCTGGCAACAAGAACCTTGAGGGTAATGTGGGAATCCCTTCTGCCATTGCCCAAACTCAAAGCTGTAAAATAGTTATGAGAACAAGGGGTTGTTTCCTCAAATAATCTTGGGGAGTTATCTATTTAACCTAATTTTGCTAATTGAAAAGTTGCTTCCAATTGCTGCTTATAAGGTTTTCATATGACAGCTTAGTGGGGTAAAAGTGAGCTGAGTCTTGTGAAATAGATGTGAATTGTGGCAATATTCAGATTTTGCCAAGTATGATGTTCATTTGACTTTAAAAGCGTTTTCTGGATTTGAAAAAGCAAAAAGTATATTCAGTGATATGCCTCCTTTCCATCCTTAAACTTTCTCCATCCAACTAAAGCTATTCACAAAAAAAACTTTTATAAAAACACCACCTTAGTATTGAATTAAGAGAATATTTTTATTCTACCACCTTGTTAAGTTAAAAATAAAAAACTTATTTATGTCACTGGTTTAGAATCCACTTATTTTCTTTTACTGTTGTCTAAAAAGAGGAGTTTATAATTGTTTTCACGTACATGCACTTTAAAATTTCCTTTTCTTTTATCTTTCAAAATACACTGTTAACCTGCAGTTTATTTGCTAAGATAGAATTTTAAAAAAATGGGTTGCATAAGTATCTTGGTGAGAAAATGTTAACTTTTCTGCTGCTGTTCATAGGAAAAAACATTAATACAAAAATGAAGTCACTTTTCATGTCCAGTGAGTATAAAATTTTTTATATCTTGAATGTCATAATATGTTTGCCTTATTTCTTCCTGCGAGAACAAAAAATGCCATTGCAAAGTCTTCTATAGTGAATAAAGCACTTCAGAAATGAAAAGAATGTGTATGACAGATCTGGAAAAAACCATCAGCTGTTGTAATTCCTATAAAAGAAAAAGAAAAATTACGCTGCGCATCAGAAAGATTTTTCTTTTCAAGGTCTCCAACCCAAGACCCTATATCATCCCTCCATTTGCTGCCCCTGAGACACCGGTGTTTTTTCCTTGATTTCACCCTAATCTTGAAACAATTCCTTGAGTAATCCCAATGCAGGGAATAAAGGACAGGGCTCAGTAGAACCCTTTTCTCTCATTTATGGCATGTTCAGTACTACCTGGATTGTCTATCCCACTCTTTTGTGTCTGTCTTTCTGTGAAGCTTAGTGCTAATGACCTGCACAAAATCTACATGGAAAAAAAATGATTGTGGGGCAGAAAATAGGAACTGCATAGTGCTGCTACATAACATCTTAGGCCCTTGTGCCTCAAAGTGCTTTTGCTCATTGCATGATCAGAATAAGAGTAGGAGCTGGAGAGTTACTCACCATCAGCCAGACACTTGACAAGGTGCTGGGAACTGATTTTTTTTTCCTCTCAGAAAATGCGTCATTAGTTAATTCCAGGGTACAAGAGAACCTTCATTATTATTTATAGTCTCAGATTTCAGACTCTGTAGAGATTTCTTTAATTTCCATACCTTATGATTGCAGTTAGAGAAAAGCACCCCATTATCCTCATTATTCCTGGGCAGACAAAGCTGCAGGAATGCTAATGATCAAAAGCAGAAATCTCACCACATGTCACATAGTACTAATTATATTCTCATTATCTACATTTCTTTATGTCTTTTATCCTCAGACATTTTACATTACTAAGATGTTTTTTCTCGCTTTTTTTTTTAATAAATGACTTTGTAAATGTGAATCTTGTCTATGCTGTATTAAACACTTGCTGAAACAGAACAGCATACAGGCCATAGGAAATAAGCTTGCTAGAAAGTTAGTGCCATTAAAATGACTGGAGTTACTTCTTAAAGGAATGTCCATAACTACTGAAGTGAACATGAAAGTAGAGCTGAAGCTAAGCAGAAGACAGATGGAGAACCAGGATTTCCAGTGAAATTTTGGCTTAGTTCGCTTCTCATCTCACTTGCTCTTTCTTGCCTTAGCCTGAGATCCACTCTACCAGCACTTCTGGAAAGCTGGTTTCAGCCACCCAGCTGTGCCTCATTTCAAGAGTCTCAGGTGGAGTGATGCTCTGCCTGCAAAAGCTGTGTTGGTATGGATGCTCCCCTGGGGAAAACAGAGCAAAAGATTACTTTTTATTCGCCTTTCTCTTTGCAAGCTCTAATGAGGTGGAATATCTGGGAGAATCCAATAGTAAAATATTTCTGAGTTGAAACAAAAAAGAAATAGACTTTTTTTTTTTAAAAAAAAAGTTCTTCAGACTCTTCTTACAAGTGATCAAAAATATATTTCAACATTACTACTTATTCTAGTTATTATTTTCCAACCCAGTTGTCTTACCCTGATACAGAGCATGGACTAATGATTAAACAGACTCTCCCTTTCCACTTCTGTATCCAGGGCCCATGCCAAAAGGGTATAACATCTCTGGTGCAGTTACCATATGCCACAGTTTAATCCTGATTCAATGTGACAGCAAGATCCTTTTCCTTCTGTCACGGTATTGTGCCTGCTGATGTCAGTTTGTATCCCCATTCCACCTTTCCTTCCCAGCACTCCCTGAGCTGTGCAGGTACAGAGCACTGCTTGCATCCAGCCCTGCAGCTGGAGGAAGGCACAGGTCTTTTCTGCCCTTTCTGTCTGTGATAGAAGGACATGGTAATGAATTCTGGAAACCATGAGAATTTTTCAGTTAGTTTGTAATGCTATATTTTTTGATTTTTTGTTTATGATTTTTTTTTCCTAAATCATCTGCTGACAAAATCTACTGGGCATGCAAACAGCATGTCTGATATATTTGGTTGGTGCCAAATTCGTGCCTGTTTCTGGCTGCAGAGCTCATTACCACACATTTGATAGGAAAAGTGTTTTCCAACAACGGCTTCATTATAAAATATGCTGTCAGAAAATTCCTAGTTACTGATTTTTTTCTGGCATAAAAACAATAAGGTCAGCATAAGTGCAAGCATAAGAGTACATAATATTCTTTTATTTTTCTTTTTCTTACCTCAAAATTTTCTTGACAAATTTCCATTTAAGATTTGCATTTATGCATACTTTACATGGCATTATGACTTTAATAAATTACAGTGTATATCTCTACATCATGGAGGGAAAACCTCAAGTACATAAGTGAGCACTTAACTGAATTTGTGGTGCAGTTCTTCTGAAGGTTTGTTAGGACATGAGCCTAGGCATGTGACATATCTTGGTTTCCAGTATTCCTAAAGGCATACTGTATCACCTTGGGTGCATGAATTAAAGTTTCTGCACTTTACCTACAAAGCAATAATTTCATACCTCATGTGTGAGATAAGGGAATATTGATTTGTGAAGTTCCCTGCTCACAGGATAGCAATATCTGATTCTGTTTTAAATATGAGCTATTAATCCCTTTTCTGATTCTGGTGGGCTCAAAGTTCTGTAGTGATAGCTCAGCACTGAGATCCACATGGAGAAAACACTGGTGACTGCCCAATGCTGTCACTCTGTTTAACCATCCATAGCTGTGGGTTGTGCAAACAGGCAGCACTAAACCTGCCCACAGACCAGAACTCTCATTTTTAAATTGTCTCTGCCTCCTCCTTTTCCATTTTTTAGGTTGCCTGTTCTCTCCATTCACCCCTGCATCCTTCCTGAACATCTCTTTCACAGCATCTCACAGTGGTTTTGAGCCCCTGTGGGTACCTCACCCTTCACCTCTGCCAGCCCAGTCCCACCTGTCCCCAGCTCTGGGTGCTCTGTGAGTGCCCCCAAATGGGTTTATTTCCCTCCTCCCAGCCTTGCAAATATACATGTTGGTGTGCTGCTGCCCTCCTGCCAACCCCATATGCTTTCACAGACGTCTCATGCCCTTCTTTTAATCCTCTGTAATGTCAGGGAACATAAACAAATGCAGCCTTCTCTCTGCTCTGAGCTTGGAGAATGGACCCTGGGAGCCTTTCCTGGACATGCAGCCCCATAAAGAGCTGCTTTTGCTTTTTATCACTTGGGGCTGATAGGAAATTTTGTTTTCCTCTCAGTTCACCACTTGCTATTCTCACATTTTCAATTATCTAGGAAAAATTATTCCATTCCATTCAATCTATGTACACAAATCTCTGCTAAACAAAGGGAAATTTCACGGATCTTTGGATGGTTGGACAAGGTCTGCATTTTTTCAGTCAACTGTATTGTGTGAATGTATACAGAATGTTGAGATTTATTTTTTAATTAGGGTTGTAGATTTTTTTATGCTTAGGAGAGGATTGGTAACTTTGTAGATCATTCTTTTCATGGAATAATTCTGTGTTGTTTGGTTGTTGCTTTTAATTACCACGGAAAAAAAATGTGAACAGAACTCTGTATATCTCTCTGAGTAGAATTAATCTCCTGGTTATGAACCTGCTCAAAATGGAAATATTCTTAAAAATCACCAAAAAAAAGACCCTTTGCGATTTGTTGGTTTTTGTGGTTTTTTGTTTGGTTTTTTTTTTTCCTTTGAGAAATGAAAGAGCAGCAAGTAATTTTTACAAAGTATTAACAGAGATGATTGTGTTGTGTGAAAACAGTGATTGCTGTTTATCCTTAATAGGTCTTTGATAACCTTTCTCCATTTTAAATGAACTTTGTGTGGGAGAAGAACACTTCAGGAAGGAAATAATGAGCCAGTGCTACCACAGCTTTTCCCCCATCACCCTTCCCTCTTTCAACAGCCTGCAGCATATCTATATGAAATTTGTTTCTTTTTCTCATTCCTTTCCCAGTTTCCTCCCAGTTTGCAAAGGTATAAGAAAATGTTCAGTGTCTTCTTTTGTCTGTGTCAGTGGGATGTTGTGATGGTCTGTCTGGACAGTGTATCAGATCCTGTAGATCAGCAGTGTTCTGTAACAAAAAGTGGTGATGCTTTCCTTCTTTGCCTCTATCTCTTGTATCTTTAATACCTGTATGGATAAGTTTACAGTGTGGAAATTATTTTGTACATCTTGTATGTCTTCTGTGGTTAGTTTGGTGGGATTTTTGTCTTGGGTTTTTTTTTTGTTTATTTTTTTAAATTTATTGTTGTTGTTGTTGTTGTTGTTGTTGTGTTTACTAGAAGAGGAACTTGCCCAAGGAAAGCCAAAAAATATAATGAAATTTAGACTGTACAGACAAGAGACCTGGGAAAATAATTTCTGAACTTAGGAACCCATTGTAGCAATTATGTAAATTTTGTACAGTATGGTCATGTTTTATGTAAGTACAGTAATAAGGAAATGACTTGAGAAAACCAGCATCTATTCTATTTGTGTCTTTCTACTACATAAAATGCTGTTTGTGTCCTTGTAAATTAGTCTTTAACTGCTGCTGTGTCACAACCATTCAGGTTTAATGCTAATGAATCGATAAGAAATGTGAAGGATAGACGAGCCATTCATCCCACTGTGTTTGCTAAAAGGAAACTGGAGGACTGAGGAGCAGAAACACTGGCAGTCTTTTAAAGTTTATTTCTGAAAGCTGTGAACTGTAAATATAACATTGTGCATTTTCTTCTGTTTTGTGTTTCAGCTTTACTTCCTATAAAAACAACATTAGAGACTTTGCAATTATTTTTTAACACCCTATACAATTACTTTTCTGGGTATTTTTATTTTTTGAATGCACATTCATATGTTGTTCTCATTTCAATATAAACATTTTCCTAATGAGTTTATTCCTATAAAACATCAATCTAGTGGTTTAAGGGTAAAATTTTCTCTTCTGAAGACAGTTTTTTAACTTTGAACCTGTTAGCTAGATAAACATATTCATTGTTGCCATGGTTATCTACAGGGATATAACTAACTCATCAGAAAAATCCATAAAATCAAAGTGTCTGAAAGTATTGTGGGATTCCACTGAGGACATATCAATGTTACTGCTTTATAGGAGAATTTCATGGTTGTTATTTACCAAGAGCAATGTATAATTATCATGAGATAAGTTAAACTAGAACTTGAGAAACTGCAGTTCTTGTAAAAAAATTCTGATATTTATGAATTGGAAAAATTTCGCTGTTACATAGTGCAAAAATCCTTCAGTTACATTTCTATTATCTTTAATTAGACAGAAATCTTTGTTTGGAGCATTTTGTATAAACCCCATTAAAACCTAATTCCTTTTAATATGTTTCCAAATAAATTATTATTTAAGAGACAGTAATCTTGCAGTTAAATTGAAAAATATTAAGTATTTGTGCACAGCAGATATTCGATAAATGCACCATTTGAAGTGAAGAAATTAAGTCCATATAAGATATATGCTGTTCTTCCTGTCTTTCCTGTATTAAATCTTGTCTTTCATTTATGACTTTACATTTATGTCAAATACTTTGGTTTTGTTTTCCATGACTTTTGCATTATGTACAAACAATTTTATTTTCAGAGACTAAAGCATGAAATTGGAAAAAATCATCTGTTTCTATTTATTTTGTTCTGATTAGTTAGGGATCAGCACTTTTAAATTTTGTGTCCTGTGATCACAGACCTGAGGAAGAGAAGCAGACATGTTCAAGCTGTTACTAAATGACAATCCTATTTTCATGCCACTTTAGACTTGTCTCTACTAAGACAAGATACTTCAGAAATTCAGAGTGCTAAAACATTCCTAAATGTAGTGGCTTAGGGTTCTGCCCATGAAAAATGGTGCCGAGAGAATTCTCAGAAGAATTTTTATATCCAAGGCCTATCTAATCTACATTGCTCCAGCTGCAATAAATGAGATAGGTTTAAAAAGTTATACATTAAGATAACTCCAAGACATGACTCCAAAATCCAGCTATTAAACTGGAGAAATCAATCTAATTATACAAACACCTTGAGACTGTTTATCAATAGCTATCAAATTAAAGGAAGGAAAAATCCCAAACCAACAAACAAGTAACCAAAACTTTTCTTAAAGGAGAGTTATTTAGACAATATGGATTTATCAGTGCTCTAGTAATTCTGCTGAAAATGTATCACTTGTGGTTTTTTTTAAATTTCTATTTTTAATTTCTATTTTGTTATCAGTTTTCTTTGACAATGCAGCTCCCCAAGCTGCACAGCTGCAAAGTAAAAATGATTAAAAGTTCTAAAATATGCAAAATTGGCTCCTCCTCAAGGATTAGCAGAGTCCTGTAGCACACGCTGGTCTTACTACTCTGCTAAGGCAGAAATTTGGTCTTGCTAGACGCTCTGTATGGGGATGTGAGCACCACATATTATTCTTCTGAGGTATTTTTTGTCTTATAATTGTGTTCATGAGAATATCAGAGAACATGATGTATAAGCTCTATAAATTATATGTAAGTGATGGTATCCATATCTTTCTAATTCCAATGCCAGTCTAACGATATCATAAATCACATTTCTAATATATCATCAATATATGTGTGGAAAAAAAAAAATTCCATGTGAGAAATCTAAAATATTGCATAATTATCATAATTATTTCTATAGGTCCAGTGGGAGTTCTTGGCTGCATTCAAATACAGTGTTATATGTTATATATATATATATATATATATATATATATATATATAAACAATGTTTTTTATCCTGGTGAAAAACTAATTATTTAAATCTCAGAATTTTCATATTGCTTCTTTATTTAGAAAATATTATATATTCCCTGTTAAAATGTATTTGGTATCAAATTTCATATGAGTGGTATTTGATGCTGTTAAACTACTGCCTACTTGAATCTGGCTCTAAGTAGGAAGAAAATATTCTTGATTTTGTTCTCACTCTTGATTTTCTTGTTATTTTTTAGAAAACTGATTATGAAATTTGAGATCTATTTGGGTTGATCCTGGATATTGTTGTTGCAATTATCTTTCAACCTGAGAGGGTAAAAAAAGTGGTTTCATTGTTTTAATTTTGTTCTAGTTTCATGTGACTCTGTCTCTCCATTATTCTTTATCTCTTTAGGTTGGCTTGTGGTTTTTTCATACAGGACAAAAATGCCATCCCTTTTTAATTTTCTTGCAGGCTGTCATAAGTGTGTTAATGCAATCTCCACCTTTTGTGGTAACTCGGAGTTTTCATCTTGGTTACCTTGTAGGAACAAGGTGTGTAATAAAATATAGGAATACTTAGTAGTACTGAGTTCTGATAGTAATGTTTGTAAGCTGAAAGCCATCAACATGTTTTCTGTGCAAAATATATCTTCCCAGGTCATGAAATCGTGGCAGAATATCCATATGTTGTATACAGGACAGGACAAAATCCACTAATGTCTGGTGAATACT